>NW_012151953.1:561094-572894 GCF_000956105.1 Propithecus coquereli | reverse complement strand
TTTTTTTTTTTTTTTTTAAGAGATGGGGCCTTGCTGTCGCCCAGGCTGGAGTGAAGTGGTGAAAGCATAGCTCACTGTAGCCTCAAATGATCCTCCTACCTTAGCCTCCCAAGTAGCTGGGACTACAGGCCCAGGCTTCTTTAGGTTTCCTTATAGCATTTACCACCACCTGAATTTTAATATGTGTTTGTTTACTTGTTTATTATGTGTCTCTCCCAATGGAATGTAAGCACTACAAGGACTAGGTCTTTAATACACCTAGAACAATGTCCAACATAGATATAGTGGGTGCTTGAAAAAAAAAGCTGAATGAACAATGATATCTGACAGTAGTTATTCCTATACTATGTGTGAAGGATACCTAAGATATAAAGCCCACAGTTATTTGGGATAAATGTTAAATGTTTGCCTCAGCTCCGAAATTCCTTAGTAAAGGTCATAGAACTCTAAAGCTCCAACCTGCAGTACTTTCTTTAATGGGTTAATGGGTCATTTAATAAATTCACTGTTCGTTACAGAAAGTAACATAACTCTGTGTACGGTTAATTCATACTGCCTTGACATCACCATGTACCTATTTACTAAACTTTTAACTAATTATGCACTTCTGAATGATCAGACTTTTAGGCTGTCATGCTTATTTCTTGGCAGGGATCTTATCTGGCTGGTTCACTACTGTATACTTGTTGCCTAAGAACATAAAGGGCATAGAACAGACACTCAACAAATATTTGCTAAATGAAAGAGTAAATCAAACATTATTTACGTTTTTCACCTGGGTTCTTACATGTGCCCAAAACAAATAATCTGAGTTAATCTGTGGTTTATGTGCTCCTCCTGTGGTCACTAGTTTGTTTTGTTTTTTAAATTTAATGTTATATTAGCAATACAAAGATTTGCTTTTGTCAAGGGAAATGCTTAAATTGTCTCAATGTAGGCAATAGAAAAAGGTCTGTAGAAGAAAAGAGCCCCAAATCTCAGTTTCTGATTTACTACCTCTACATTAACAGAAAGCAATAGAAAAACTAGTAGGAGTTTAACAATGTATTTCAGTTTACCGATATCCTTGATAATATGCACTTTGGGGAAAGTACTATAATTTTTTAATTCACTATAAAATATATGTAATACACTATAATGTCATTAGTTATGCACTAAACCTCACATTGTTCCCAATCTAAAATCTTTCACCATACTAAGATTTAATGGGTCACGTCACCAAAAGCATACCTCTAATTTGATTGTCGGAAACTTTTTTTAATTTGTTTTCACATTATAGGAACTCAGTATGTACCATCTATGTTGGACATAGATGCTAAGGACACTACTTGGTTCCTCCCTCAAAATAATCACAATCTAATTGGCTGAAGCGTTAAGGCTTTTATTTATTTATGAAGAATGCAGTATACTTCCTCCAGCAACTTCCAGTCTTCAATCTTCCAAGCTTAAAAAAAAGCCAAAAAAAAAAAGGGAAAAACTTTCAAGCGTTACCTCTACTTTGAAACAAATTACACTAATTTACTGCACTTTCAAGAGCAATAAAAATTTTAAAATCTAGTAAGTTTTATGCCTATGCCAGATTAAACAAAATTAAAGTATCTTTCAAAACGACACCAGTCACGTTTAACTTCGCTCTAAGACAAGCTAGCTTGCTCAAAGTCCCAAGTGAATGCCTAGACGTATTTCTAAGCGGATCTCGCTTTTCAGTGCAATGCAAAGTCGGGAAGCGCAACAGACAACAGAGAGAAGGGACAGTACAGTTCACCTGGTCCAGTCCTCTGACTGTGCGGGAGAGAACAGTCCCTCAAAGAGGTTAAGTGACTGTCCTCGGTCACGGATAGTGGTAAATATGGTATCAAAACTCAGATCTGGAGCTCCCAAGTCACCACTCCTGCCTCCATCTCTCACGAACGCTCATACTGACGTTTTTAACTTTTTGACGACCCACCGATGTACTGCTCTAATTCATATCACACCAAAGTGCAGCGAGTAGCAAGGTCTAGCTATGCCACACGGGAAAACGAAAGCTCAAGGCCGCAGCAGCAGCGCCCACAGCTGACACCCCGCCCACAGAAGGCTGAGGGGAAGCCGGCAAAGAGCAGCGGAGACACAAAGAGGCGAGGCAACGCTACAAGGCCACAGCGGCGAACGCGTACACGGCTGGGGGGGTGGGGTAGGGTGGAGAGCAGGGCCGAGATGAAAGCAGGGAAGGCTCAGGGCGGCGGACACCGAGCGGCTGAGGCGAGGGTTCAGCGTCGTGACAGTTCGGGGCTCACGCTCTGCAGGGACGCGGCAGCGCCGGTCCCGGCGACGCAAGAAGCCGCGGCACGTAAGGTTCACCGCTCCACACACTCACCACTGGGAGCTCCGTAATGGCGGCGACGGCGGCGGGGGCGGAGAACCCGGGGGGCGGGCCCGCCGCAGCCAGTCACCGCCGCCGGCATCTTTCGAACCGGCTCCGAAAACCGCTGAGGGAGTAGGGTGAGGGGAGGGCGCGGGCGGACGACCGGCCGCCGCGGGCCTCAGAGCATGCGCAAACCCTCAGCCAATAGGGGCAGGCGGAGGACGCTGGCGCAGGCGCGCTGGGACGCAGGGTCGCAAGGCCAAGGAAGAGCTCCCCCTCCTCCCCCGAGTCCAAACAAAACAAGGGCGGGAGCGCGCGCGCCGGAGGGCCCCGAAGGAGGCGTCAACGAGAAGGGCAGGGGGCTAAGTTGCAGGGGGGAGCGGAGGGGGGGCGGGGCGGCCCGGGATGGCAGACAAAAGGCACCACCTCCTGGGACCGGGGCGCCCCGCCCCCTCACGGGGAGCGGCGTCGGCGCCCCGGGTGAGCGGCCTGCACCACTCGCCCTCGGGGCCCAGCGAGCCCGCGCCCACTCCCCGCCCGCCTGTTCTGTCCTGCGTTACCTCTGTTCTCCTCCCTTCCTGGCGCCCGCGTCCCGCACGGCCTCTCGGCGCCGGTCCCGCCACCGCTCGTCGCCTCTGCTGCCGCTGTCCTCCAGGCCCAGCCGCCGAGCTCCGCCGCCCCGCCCCCCTGCCCGCAGCCTCGCGCGCGCGTCCTCGCGCCGGCCCCGCCCCCCGCGCGCGCGGAATGAGCTCGCGGGACGTGCCACCGCGGCCGGAGCGCGGGGGGCGCGAGAGGGCGCCCGGGGACCGGCGGGGGGCGGTGGGCGCAGCTTCCGGGGTGCTGGCCTGGTGGTACCACGTCGATCTCCTCGGAGGGTGCTCCTTTCCCTCCTTACCCTTTCGTCTCTGTGTTTCGAGTTCAGCCCTGATCCGGCTTTCGGCTTTGGCAGTGGATCTGTCTGGAGAGAGGCTGGCGTTTTCCGCTTTTCGGTTTCGGCGCCGCACAAGAGCAAACGACCATTCTTTGAAGACCGGCGGAAGAATTGGAAAAGAGCGCGGAGAATTCAGCGCGTCACATTCGTTCCCATTAAGTATCCAGGCAGTACAGGGCAGAGTAGTGACTCAGGACTAGGAACTGAAAAATCGCTTTTCTAATCTGTGAACTGGTCTTCCTGGGCTCCCTACTCCGCGTACACGGGAGGGGTTCCCAAAAAGGAAACCCTGAGGTTAGAAAAGATGTGATTCCCTTTAAATTGTCATATTACGTTGGTATGTACTTAGGCGATGTACCTACTATTGAAAAATGAAACTCTTCAAAGCCAGTTTGGAAAGATTCGATGTATTTAAAGTAGCAGGTGTTTGGGGCGGGGGGCGCAGGGGTGGTGGTGGCGGGTAACGTATAGAATTGCCGCGAAGGTCACAGTAGCTGACCGGTATTCAAATGCATGTGCCAGTCTTTCTAAAGACTTATGAAACCATTTGAGCACTTACTGGCCCAGTCCTTTGGCCCTGCCATTAGCGTTGTAACTAACTCTCACCAGCTTTACCAGCCATAGCCATCCACTCCATTAGTTCAGATTTAAACCCCACCACCAAAAATTTCTTACCGGTGCGCTCATGTCATATTCAAGCAGTTCAGAAGGGGTTTGGGTCATTTTGTGCCATTATCGTCATTCTCATTTCCTTTGTTCTTATCAACATTTCTGTTGTCACCCCTTTAAAAGACTCTATTCCATTTTTTTTTGTATTCATACATTTAAAACACAGTATTTCATGTACCCTAAAGTGTTTTTAGCCTTATCACATGGAAGAAGCTGACCCCGATAAGAGTAAACTGGGAGATTTCTCCTCCACAGATTTTTGCTTAAAAAAAATCTTATTGTTCACAACATGTACACCCAAGAAGGAAAAACCTGCAACAAAAATTTTCCTCAAGAGCGTACAAAACACACGACCATGCACTACTTGCTGAAGACTGAAGTAAGTTTTCTGCTTATAAAGGGATTTGAAATTTTTGTTGTAAATGTGTATTGGTGGAAGCATTTTACCTCTGCTGAATGTAATATCCGGCCAGTTTTGATTTTTATACCTAGTTGCATCCCCCACTCCACAGGCATATGGTTGTGTAGTTCATCTCATTGGCTTTCTTTGAGCTAAACTAGTAAAAGGATCATTCAGTTCTGTTTCGTAATTAATTACATGATGATTGTTGTACCCTTTACTTAAGGTAAATGGGCTACATTGGTGGGAAGACCTATCTTGGCAAGTTTAGGAGAGCGAGTCAGCTCTTAAGGAGTATCTGGACATGGTTGCTATGAAAGAGTGGGCTTTCAGGTACCAGGAAGACCCTTGCACTCAAAGAGACCTTACACTGATACCAAAGTCCCTGAAGTTCCACCATTCAGAAATTCATTCCTTTGGTTTAATCTTTGCACCCTATATAAGCACTTTTTATTTATTTTTCTATTTTTTAGAGACAAGGTCTTGCTATATTGGCCAGGCTGGCCTTGAACTCCTGGGCTTAAGCAATCCTCCTGCCTCAGTCTATCCAGTAACTGGGACTACAGGCATGAACCGCCATGCCCAACCCTCCTTCTATAGCACTTTTTAAATGATAGTTGAGAATTTATAGTTTTAACTTCTTTCTGTTTGACAGAAATCAGAAGATTAAGAATCCTGGGGGTCTGACTACGGGAAAGGCTTCCACGGAGAGAAAGGAGTAAATAAGGAGCAGTCTGTGATGACTTCACAATTCTGCCCAGGGCCATCCATTCTCAGGGAGTCCCTGCCTAGGGAGTCCCTGAAACATGAGGAAACATAGAGATTTGTGAACTAGAAAAGCGAGTGTTAAGAAGTCGTCACAATGTAACCGTATCATCTCTAATTTTCAACAGAAACACTCACTTTTTCAGAAGCCAAATCGCTGTTGAAACTTTAGCATAAGCAAGCTTTGCAAGACATCACAGCCTGTTGTCAAGGCAATAGATCGGTTATTTTTTCTATTCCTCAAATTTAAAGCTATGTGATACTTAAGTCTGTTAGGCTGAAAGGTTTTGTATAGAAAAGCAAAGTAGGTGACTTTGGAATGTTAGGTATGAGAATGGAGAAAGTTGAAGCAACTGCACATTTTAAGAATGTTCCAGACCAGAGCTATGAAATTGCAGTCACTGGGCCGAGCACTGAAAGATACATCTACCTATTTTACTTATATTCCACCTTGTGTTAACAAGGAGAGGTTTGTAGAATTATTCTTCCCTCCCGGCTACCCCTCTCCCGCATAAAAACCTGAAAACAAATCTAAAAGAACTATAGCACTTGAAGAATAATTCTTGATTGGCTGGTGGGGAGAGGAGGTTTCTGTTCCTAGCAGGGTTGATCTTATTCTTCCCATGAATCATGGCTGAAAATTGCAATTTCATGCAGAAGTAACCAAAAGCCAGGCCAAGGCTTGGATCTCCTCAGAATGTATGGTCTTGGCAGGCTTGGGGATTACTTGACTTTTCTGGTTTCCAGCTGGAAAGATTGGAAATAGCTCTCAATTTACCTGCAGCTTGGGAAGGGATGGGAAGATAATTAATTTATACTACTTAGCAAAAAATGAAAGCTGATAAAAAGATTTAATATGACAATGATTTTGTCTCTTATTGTTTGTAGTGTTACCTGATGCCAAGATGCTGGCTTGGAGGTAAGGAACATCCTGGATCCTCCCCTGCCAATGTCGCACTTTCCTCTATTCACTCTGAGCAATAGTTTGAACTCCACTTAGCCCAGTAGTCATCCAACTATGGAACTTTTTCTCAAATTCTGGAAATTGTGAAACACATCTGGACCCAACAGTTTTAGATAAAGGATCATGAACCAGTACAGTAATCCCCCCTTATCTGTGGGGGATACGTTTCAAGATCCCCAGTGAATGCCTGAAACCCCGGAAACTCTATATATACTGTTTTCCACTATACATACATACCTATGATGAAGTTTAATTTATAAATTAGGCACGAGATTAATAATAACTAGTACAATAGAGTAATTATAATAATATACTGTAAAAAAGTTATATGAAAGTCATCTCTCTCAAAATATCTGAATAGTTTTGGACTGTGGTTGACCATGGGTAACTGAAACCTCAGAAAGCTAACTTGCGTGTAAGGGGGGGACTGCTGTATATAAAAACCAAACCAATTTCACAAAATAATATTTACCCTAGGATGTATTCATATGTTCTATTTTTTTTTAATGCTGGTTGTAATCCATTAAGTTAATTTTGCCATTCTCAGTTTGAGAACCTCTATCCTAGGTGTCAGCAGCCTTTTAGTGTTCAACGGGAATCCACATTTCTACCTACAACTCTTACCTGTGGGCCTGAAAAGTGTGCCAAAAGTTTACCATCATTTTGATGATAAAAGTTTTAAATAACAGTTATCCTTTAGTTTGTAGCATCTGACATATTGGGTAGAGTTGCGATTTAGCCCTCAAGGGAACAAAAACACTTGGGAATGTTATTACGGTATCTGGTATCTTTCAGTAGGGAACAGAATCTAGAACCAAGGTAACTAAGGTACTTTGTTCTGCCATATCCAGGGAAAGCAAGAGGACTTGCTTTCAAAGCCTGTTTTCATGTCAGGTGCTTAGACTCCTATAAGTGTGTCTTGCATTTTCAATGTCAGAGGCAAGACAACTGTATTTTAGACCTGCAGTCCCCAACCCTCAGTCTGCAGACCAGTACCAGTCCCCAGCCTGTTAGGGACCAGGCCGCAGAGCTTGCTACCTCAGCCCCCATGGAAAAATTGTCTTCCATGAAATTTAGGGACAGGGGCGGTGGTGGGGGCGGCACACAGCAGGAGGTGAGCAGTGGCAGGTGAGTGAGGGAAGCTTCATCTGTATTTACAGCCGCTCCCCATTGCTCCTATCACCACCTGAGCTCCACCCCCCCCCACCCCCATCCATGGAAAAATTGTCTTCCAGTCTTCTATTAAATGGGTCTCTGGTGCCAAAAAAGGTTGGAGACTGCTGTTTTAGACAGACTGAAGAGACCCCATTTGCCAGGTTTATTAAAAGCAGAATAGATCCATTTTGTTTTGACTGTGAAATGAAGCAGAAGTGCCAACGGCACTGTTGCTCTCTTTCCATTCCAACTTTGGTTTTACAGGCAAATCTTTGCAGGAAGATGCCTGCATGGCAACCAGGTCTGTGATGATGGCCACAGATCAGAGTGCGGGTTAGCTCAGTGACACCCAGAGTGACCAATTGTCCCAGTTTATCCACTGTGGGGAAGGTGGGGGAGGTGGTTAGTGGGAGCTGGGACTTTCAATTTTCAAACTAGGTAAGTCCCAGCAAACTGAGTTGGTCACCCTAAGAGACCTTTTCTTTGTAGATATGGGGAAGTTTGAGAAAATTTAAGTTTAAAAGGGAAGACTTTTTTCAATAAAACCCAGTTGGCCAGGTGCGGTGGCTCTCGCCTGTAATCCTAGCACTCTGGGTGGTCAAGGTGGGAGGATTGCTTGAGGCCAGGAGTTTCAGACCAGTCTGAGCAAGAGCAAGACTCCATCTCTACAAAAAATAGAAAAAGTAGCCGGGTGTGGTGGTACTCGCTTGTAGTCCCAGCTACTTGGGAGGCTGAGGCAGGATGATGCCTTGAACCCAGGAGTTTGAGGTTGCAGTGAGCTAAGATGAGGCCACTGCACTCTAGCCTGGATGACAGAGCGAGAATCTGTCTCAAAAAATAAAAACAAACAAAAACCCCAGTAATTTAAAGGAAAACATGAGTCAAAATCTGTGATTGGAAACAAGACAGAATTTAAAAAATCAGAATCATGAAATCGGATCCATTCATTTAAAAAGTAAAAGAAAGGAGAAAAAGTTCCAAAAAGAAGGTGATGGAAAGGATCCTTTCCTTTTATAAAACAAAGTGAAACTGCATGGTGATGAGAAAATGGAATCTTTTTGAAAACCAGAAACATTGGCTCTGAGTAGTCTTAAAACATTTGCACAAGGCTGTAAAAGTTTCAACCATCCAGACTTTGCAAAGAGTAGCATAATTCTTAAGAACCATGCATGTCAAGACCCAAGATGGTTAGTTCAGCTTCTAAAATTCACCTTAGTGACATTGCTGCTCTTCCCAATAGATAAAACATTTTGACCCTACATGATGATGTTCAAATTTAACCTAATTTTTAATTTTTTTTTGGTCTCTGCTTTATATTTTGCTGGTTGAGTCTGTGACACTTAAGAAAAAACTGGAAGTTAGTCTAACCAGCTAGCAAGCTGGCTTGGTATAGCTGTCTCTTTACTATTTTAGTTGGCATCACCTACATTAGGAACAAGGCCAGAGCTGGATGTGACAGAACATGCATTTTAAGTACTTGGTATTTTCAGGAGTTCATCATGGTTTTGTAACAAAAACTAGTTGTTTTCTTTCGTTCCAGGTAGGGCAATGTGTAACTTGAAAAGGACACTAAGCATTAGTCCTTGTACAAAAAAATAAAAAGGATTCTGCAGTGTCTTATGGAATTCCAGAAAAAGTAAAAGCTAAAAGCCTCTGTTCCCCAGCTCTGTTACTAGCCAGAAAAGAAGCCTGAGACTTCATCGTATATGCTAGGGAAAATCAATTAAAAGAATTTGGACAATACGAAGAGTATTAAGAAATGTGGGTAGGCAAACCATGATCTACAGTTCTAAAGATAGTCTAATTGTATGTGGCTAAATATGACTGAAGTAGTGGAGTGTGGCAGAAAAAGAGCACTGGACACAGGCAGGAAGTGCCCCAGGTATTCCAGGCAGAATGCTGGGCACTTTATCTGATCTCCCTTTGATTCCTCATGACAATCCTACGACGTAGATGGTATCATCCTTATAGATGACAAAAATGAGGTTTAAACAGCCCAGGCAGGGCTATACTAATGCCACAATTTTTCCAGTTCCAGTGCTTCAAGTGGTATATCCAAATGGTATATCCACTATACCATTTTCCCCAAAGTGTGGTGGTAAGAGAATATTTTTTGGAAAACACTGCCTTCCAGAAAACCAAGTCCAAGTCTTGGCTCTGACACTTGCTAGGTACATGACTTCTGTGGCACTCATTTCCCTACTTGCTAAAAGCAGTAACAACTTAAATATGTCACAAGTTTGGTATGAAAACCAAATGAGAAGCCACCTGCATTGCTTAGCAAATTACAAAGTGTTTTAACATATTATTTCATTGATACTGTGCTGTAGGAAGGGCTTATTGGTTCTGTACTATAGATAAGAAAACAAAAGCTTAAAGTTTCTAAAAGCAGTACTTATTTTTAGTTAGCTTTTTAAAGAGCATTATAACCTGTGGCAGGGATGTGTAATACTTATAGGCAGTTGTTCTTAAACTTCAGCATGCCTAAAAATCATCTGAAGAGCTTGTCGAAAGTGGTTTCTTGAGCTCCGTCCATCTCTTCAGATTCTGTTTTAGTAGGCTGGGGTCTGTGTATTTGCATTCTAATGACCTCACATGTGCTGCTGATCCAAGACCTACTCTTTGGAAAATGCTGATGTTACATATAAACATAACTGGCCACTCCAAAGAGCCTGCAGTTATTCCAATACACAGTGTGGCTAAATTTGTGATTTGGAAATGATTAAAAACACTGTCATTCCTTTTGCTGAGAACTTATTTAAAAAAAATACCAACTAAGTTTGGTCTCTGGTGAATTCTACTAAATGAGAAGTATAAGGGAACTTTCAAAAAGTTCTGTCCCATTTGTCCAGAAAAAGTTTGTCTGGATTAATTTGTCATTGGCCATGTTCAAATTCAACTTCTGCACGTGACAATGAACACTCACCATACTCTGCCACCATTTCTTCATTCTTTAAATACACCATGCATCCCCCCTGCCCGCAAAGATTTTGCACACTTGATCTCCTCTACTTGAACCTACCTTCTTTACTCAATTCTTCAGATTTCTGCTTAAAATTCTCCGCCTAAGGACAGCATTCTCTAATCCTCCAGTTTACACAGGGTCCCCATTATATGCTCTCATAGCACTATTTTCAAAATCAGTGCCATTTGTAATTCCTTATTTGTCCAACGCCTTGCAGTTAAAATATATTTCTGAATTACCTGAAAATACAGTTTATTCTCTCAACTGTTACTTTCACCACTCCAAAGTGGTCTCAACCCTGGGTCGTATTAGGATCACCTAGGGAACTTAAAAAAAAAAGTGATGCCCAGGTGTCACCCCAGAGATTGTGAAATAATTAGTCTGGGGTGGGGCCCCAGATTTTTTTTTTCTTTTCTATTTTCCTGGTGTCCTGGCGTTGGGTATGGATTTGTATTTTTAAAAGCTCTCCAGGTGATTCTAAAGTGCAGCAAAAGCTGAATACCATTTATTCCAAGTTCTAGAAGTAGTTAAGGTAGGACAGCTATTTGAACTTCAGCAAAGATAGTAGGACTTCAGGACAGAGGACATAATATTTAGGAAGTAAATATGTCAGAGGGATCAGAAAGGGAATAGTGGTAGTATTAATACAAGTTCAACTGATGGTGGTTTGTTTTGAAATTTTCAGAAATTCATAATATTCTTATTTCTTTGAAAAGTTTAATATCCTATTATTACCAAAACCGTATTTCTTTGTTAAGCTTGGTAAGCAGTATTTAAGGTGATCCTGAACGTGCTCATATGGCTGGCAAGAGTGACCCCTTTCTACAGAAGGCAGGGAGGCCCATACAAGTGAGTGGTCAAATAACCAGTGAACAGCAGATTTGTGCATTACAGCACATACCTCCTGATTCTAGATCTCTTTCCACTATAGGACACAACTTCTTCCTGTATGAACTCTTGATATACCTGGATAACATTTCCCCCCCAGCTGGTTCCTCTAATGGCCTAATTCATTGATTTAAAATCTTTATGTTTTTTAAATAAAGTCACTTAAGAGTTTACATTTAACTAGAAGTACTACTTTCACTGCACCTCAAAATTGCTGCTCTTCCCAATAGATAAAACATTTTGACCCTACATGATGATGTTCAAATTTAACCTAATTTTTAATTTTTTTTTGGTCTCTGCTTTATATTTTGCTGGTTGAGTCTGTGACACTTAAGAAAAAACTGGAAGTTAGTCTAACCAGCTAGCAAGCTGGCTTGGTATAGCTGTCTCTTTACTATTTTAGTTGGCATCACCTACATTAGGAACAAGGCCAGAGCTGGATGTGACAGAACATGCATTTTAAGTACTTGGTATTTTCAGGAGTTCATCATGGTTTTGTAACAAAAACTAGTTGTTTTCTTTCGTTCCAGGTAGGGCAATGTGTAACTTGAAAAGGACACTAAGCATTAGTCCTTGTACAAAAAAATAAAAAGGATTCTGCAGTGTCTTATGGAATTCCAGAAAAAGTAAAAGCTAAAAGCCTCTGTTCCCCAGCTCTGTTACTAGCCAGAAAAGAAGCCTGAGACTTCATCGTATATGCTAGGGAAAATCAATTAAAA
>NW_012151953.1:552402-561044 GCF_000956105.1 Propithecus coquereli | reverse complement strand
GGGGTCTCGCTCTTGCTCAGGCTGGTCTCGAACTCCTGAGGTCAAACAATCCGCCCGCCTCGGCCTCCCAGAGAGCTAGGATTACAGGCGTGAGCCAACCACGCCTGGCCTGTCAATTAACTTCTTGTTATTTCGTGGTTCCATTAGTTTACTGAGTCTGTCACCCAGGTAACTTTTTTTTTTTTTTTTTTTAGACAGGGTCTAGCTCTGTCACCCAGGCTAGAGTGCAGTGGCCTCATCATAGTTCACCTCAAACTCCTGGGCTCAAGACATACTCCTGCCTCAGCCTCCCAAGTAGCTGGGACTATAGGCATGCACCACCATGCCCAGATAATTTTTCTATTTTTTGTGGAGATGGCAGTCTCACTCTTGCTCAGGCTAGTCTTGAACTCCTGGGTTCAAGCACTCCTTCCGCCTCGACCTCTCAAAAGTGCTAGGATTACAGGCATGAGTTACCAGGCCCCACCCCAGGTAACATTTTAACATTGTTCTGTATGTACCTTAGTAGGCTCTGAATATTAATAGCTCAGAGACTGTTAAAAGGAATCATCATCATAATGAGGAAAAGAGAGGGAACAGTTCTAATCTTTCTCTCTTGTTATGTAAGATGAGCAAATACATGATTGGACTAACTATAGGCTTGAGTATAGTTGGGTACTGGAGTATCTAAAAGTCATAGTGTTCCATGTGACAGTGGCTTACTCACCTGGCAAGATCTCACCTTCAGTAAAAAGTGGAGTTTAAAATGTTGGCAGACCAAGAAGCTGAGATACCCCAGTAGCAACAAGCTAGCCCAATACCCAGGTCTTGGTTTCTAAATATTGTTCTTTAGAAACCAGGGCTCTTGTAGAAACAGCTGATTCTAGGACTGGGGCAGGGAAAGTACTAGATATGTCTTTGGCATCTGGTAATGTCAGAAAGTAAGTGCTCTAAAAACAAAAGGATGGGGGGAATGTCAAAGGACACATCAGCCAACTTGAAAGAGCCTCCAAAGGCCAAAGCTGGAGCAATTTGAACAATAAAATAATGTGGTATTAGGTTATGATTTAGTGTATAAAATAAACATACATGAGTACATACCGATATTATATATGTGTACACACACACACACACACACACGACTGGATAAAGAAACAAATGGAAAGAAGAGATAAATCTTCCTTGCAGGAAAATTCCAAATAATCTCAGTGGATACTTCTCACTCTAGGAAGGAAGTAGAGCTTAATTCTCTCTTACTCCCATCTCTCTCCAGTGTGGGCTGGACTTAGTGAATGGCTTTCAAATAGACTAGCATAAGAAAGAGGGAAAAGAAAAGTAACTTAAGAATGGAGAAAACTGGCAAACATCATCTTAAGCAAGTAGTCAAGGTTCACATCACCAGTGATGTCATGTGGGTATCATGTACCTGCTCATGTATGAGAAGGGCACTTCATTTAAATGGTTTCTTTTACCCCAAATCCATATCCTCAGTTTAATCATGAGAAAAACACCAGACAAACCCAAATTTAGGGACATTCTACAAAACACCTCACCATTACTCCTCAAAATTGTCAAGGTCATGAAAAACAAAGACCAAAAAACTGTCAAAGGCCAGAGGACGTTGAGGAGACATGATGACTAAATGCAATGTGGCATCCTGGACTGCATCCAGGACCAGAAAAAAGACTGGTGAAAATCGAAATAGTCTGGAGTTTCGGTAACAGCAACATACCAATGCTGGTTTCTTCATTTTGGCAAATATCATATGGTAATACAAGATGTTAACTATGGGGGGACCGGGTGAGGGATATATGGAACTCTGAAATCTGCAACTTTTCTGTAAGTCAAAAATTATTTCAAAACATTAAAACACATTCGGCACATGACTCTCTGTGACTTATTTTTTTAAATGCTTACTGATTTATTATAAAGGATACTACAAGGACACAGATGAAGAGATGTATAGGGCGAGGTATGGGGGAAGGGGTGCAGAACTTCCATGCCCTCCCCAGGTGTGCCACCCTCCAGGAACCTTCACATATTCAGCTGTCCAGGTGTAGCTTATTTCTTTGATATGTAAATCATTTAATGACTTGTTGATACACAGTGATTTGTTTTTGTCCCCAAACTGATTATCATTTTCCCTTTGAGGGACATAAGTGATATTTGATACCAGTGGGCATGTGGTGTTCTCTCTCCCTAAACCACTGGAAGCAATAGAGACCTATACCTTAAGCTTACTGAACAGAAAAGGCCAGCTTATATAAATCCAATAAAGTGGGACCAACCAGTGGTAGAGGCTGTTTTAATGCATTGTTATCACTTATTGAGCAATTTTTCTCTCAGGACAAGCAAGCAGCCTCAAGCTGTCTAATAAATAGACACCATGTCCAAATGTGCCTCAATGAAGAGGACAAATAAAATTTCAGACTCCCAGAAAAGCTACATGTTAACTTTTCTTTTCTAGGATACATTGCAGTAGCCTTTAATTCATACAGGAATTTCAATCCCAAGGAGAACCACTCAAGTAGCAAGAAACGAGAGGTCAAATGACCACACCCTAGTTGCCAGTGCTAGGATGTCAGGCATCCCAGGTCATACACATCACGTTCACAGAATGACAAAAAGACATTCTCCGGAACTTGTTCAGAAGTAGCTAATGGTTGTAAAAATATTGCGAAGTTATTTCAAAAGAAATTACATTTAAAAAATAAAGACTTAAAGAGAAAAATCAAGGCCTAATCTCTGTCAGGTCTCTGATGTTGCAAACACTGTGAGGTTGATCATCTGCCAAATGATGACTGGAGGTCAAAGCAAAAAGCAATACATGATTTCATTTCTATGAAGTATCTAGAATAGGCAAATCCATAGAAACAAAAAGTAGATTAGTGGTTCCCCAGGGCTGAGGAGAGTGGGAAAGGAAGAGTGACTCCTAACAGCTATGGGGTTTCATTCTGGGGTGATGAAAATGACATGAAATTAGATTGTGGATGATGGCTGCACAATTGTGGATATACTAAAAACTACTGAATTGTACACTCTAAAAGGGTGAGTTTTAGTGTGGAATTATATGTCAATAAGGACAAAATGCAAACTTAATGCAAAATGTTACTCTCTACAAAATGGAGAATATGGAAATAAACGCCAATGGCACAGTCAAAATTGAAAAACTGGATCCTAGGCTGGGCTCACGACTGTAATCCTAGCACTCTGGAAGCTGAGGTGGGAGGACTGCTTGAGGTCAGGAGTTCAAGACCAGCCTGAGCAACAGCGAGACCCCGTCGCTACTAAACACAGCCGGGTGTATGTCAAAAATGTCAGAATGATAAGTTGTTTGGAGAGTGGTTCTAAAGCTGTGATTGAATTTAATTGTTGCAAATAGCCTAGAATATATTTCAAAACATAAAAGCAAAAATCGAATCAAAGATCTGCCAGACTAATGAGGGGCAGCACGTTACCCTCTAGCTTTTTCTTTTAATGAAGAATACAAGCTTCTTGAGAGCAGAGACTACTTTGGTTACTATTATCCTCTCCCCATTTAGTGCATAGGTAAATTTTCAGTTCCGGTGAGGGTGGGGAACCTGCGGCCTTCTGATTTCAAGACTGTTCTTTTTTAAGCACCAAAGGATGCAAGAAAAGCTTTATCTTTCTCTGGAGCACTCCTTTTACTAAAAGGATTTGTAATGTAAAATTCAAATTCAGTCAAAAGGCCACACTTAAGGACCTAGAAGGCCTCATGTGGCCTTAAGTCCGCAGATTCCCCACCCCTGGAAGAATATGAGTTTATTTTGAAAATTTCCATCATGTTCCTTTACTAGACAAGACAAAATGTTCATTTAAATTACTGAATAGTCCTAAATTGGAATACAGGCATAAGCACCTTAATTAATGAACCAAAAGAGGCACTGGACCTCCTCCCAAATTTGAAATGGGTGAAAGAGCTTTTGCTACAGCGTGAAGGAGTGCATACATACCAATGCTGGCAATGTTGCTTATTAATTTAAAACAAAAATCACCAAACCCTGCTTTCCAGTAAGAACACTGTGAGGAGGGTAATAAGCATGACAGTGTTTTGCAGTTGATATTAGTAGGACCCACTTTGCTCATATTTTGCCATTAACCAACCCTTCTAATCCTATCAAACATTCCCTGTATACAGCAACAAGATACCCAAAGGTTACTTTGAAGTCTCTTCATCAAACTTCATGTTATAGGTGAGATTTCAAACAGTATTTCTATTATCGTACTACAGATGTTTGTATCTTTAGATTTTTTTTTAACCCTAGTATTTTTATTTTAATACTTCTCTCTCTCTTCTGTTCCTTATACTTGTCCCTATCTAAAATATTGATTAACAGGTCATCTTTACTACCTGAAATTCTTTCCTGGTTAGACCCCTGCAAAAAACAGTCACTGATTCCAAAGAGCAGTCACCACCTTGGGGGGTTTGGGCCTTCCCCAAACTCCCCATCCCTCAACCCTGTGAATGCTGCCAACACCTTCTAAAAACCTCTGTCACTCAGAGAGATTCCTGGATCAGAATCCTCTGCACTTTGATTCTGGGGGCTGTTAAAACTCAGTTTATCACAGAACCAGTTTGCTTCTTCCAACTGAGGGTTCCCAGGCAAAGCCTGCAGCCAGGACCCATCTTTTATGACAGATGCTGTCACATGCCTGTCAAAAGACTTTCAAGACTTTGTTCTTCAAGAACAGCTTTCCACCACTGAGAATGGGCTCTGTGAGCTCATGTAGAGGAATCCTGTATTGTGTTCAACTACACTTGAGTAAAACTTTATTGCTATGGAAAATTTTGTTCTTGTGCTTCAGAAGTCTTGCCAAGTCTCTTAAAGTGGATATTTCTTCAGAGATGGAAGCCAGCAGAAATCTTTGGTTATCCAGGTACAAAACACAGACTGTTTATTTGGGAGCAGCCTGGATTTCTTCATAAATACATTCTGCGGGGTGATAGCCCACAAACAACTGAAATGGAAAACCACCTGTAGAGACTGCAACTTCATCAAAGAGAAAAATAAAAAATAAAAAGCCCAGCACTCCAGTATCTATAGGAGAAACAAAGGACCAACAGAGACCCACAGTTGGCTTTATACTCACCAGAATGTCTTGAATGAAGCTGGAGTTGGGTAACAAAGTGATTTTCACACACGGTATTGGTTTGGCTTTAAATCCCACTGCTACTTTTAAAAAAGCATAATCTAGCTCTGCTTTTGTTAATTCTTTAGAAGACATCTTTGGGTTTCTTAAGCATTGTAGGCAATTGATGGAAGATTTTAAAACAAGTGGCAGTGGTAGTCTCAAAGCAAATTAGTGTCCTGAGTCCTGATACATACGTGGAACACTAAGTTATTTAAAAAACTGCCCCTTAGGTTTGCTTTCACCTGAATGCGTTTCTAGTTTGTGCTGCAAAGAAGTTTCTCCTCCACTCCCAGAGGGACATTCCCACCCAAGCACAGTTCCCTCCTTACCTACAAGTAGCTTGCCTCTTCTGACAGTAGAGACACAGACAAACATATGTGCATGTTAGCACGCACACGCGCACAAACACACATACCACACACACACACACACGCGCGCGTGCTCCTCAGAAGTGATTTGGATTAGACAACGAATAGCCAGATAGCCTCCCAGGAATGGGCACACATATAGCAGCTGTCAAAAGGAGAAGTCACTTTACTTTCTTTTAAACTTGCAATGTTTGTCTTTATTTTGTTCTTTATATTTTGAATGTGAAAAGAAATAGTATTGAGTCAATTTCTTTTTGTTGTTTTTTTTTTTAAATATTTGTTCTATGTATTTACAAGCCTTAAAGTTGCTCTAAAGATTTCAAAAGTATTAAGAGTACTTTTCCCAGGGTAGCACTTTTTTTTTAAACAATTCTTGGAGTTCTCTGGTCCACAGCATTTCCTTCTGTTCCAAGGTTATGTATGTTCTGATTACTATTGTGATTTTTTAATTTTCTGAAGCAAGCTGAGAGGCAGGCAGAAAGATTTGATGCCAAAAAAAAAAATATATATATCTTTCTTACCTTGTTCACCCCAAACTGTCTCAAATCTGGACTAACTACTATGCCTTAAAACAAACGTGAGGTGCATCTGAAGGGGAGGGAAATTTATTTCTCTGCTTTTCTATTATACAAGTTGTTTACAGAAACTGCAAATTAAAAAATTACACTGGCATTTGCAGTCCTTAAAATAAATTAAAAGTTCTCAACTTTTTTTTTTTGCTAAACATGTTTTTTTTTTTTAAAGTATGAGTCCTTGTTTAAAAAGAAAAGATTAAAACAGAAAATATTTTCTATAAATAATATATGTATTTTGGTTTTAGTGCTCCCGCCCTCAGGTTTGAAGTTTACTTTTTTCCAGTACCTTTTTCCTCCATGATCACCTTTTTTTCTCTTTCCCCTCTCCCACTCGTGCACACGTGGGGGTTTCTGCGAGAATTGGCCTTGCTGCACTGTGATTGGCGAAGACGTGAAACTTTTTAAAAAAATACTTATATTGTTTTTCTTTTGTTTCGTTTTGTGTATTTGAAGTTTTAGTTATCCTCAGACTCCTCTTCTGCTTCCCGCAGCCACGTGAAGAACGCTGTGACAGATTTCAGGGCCACGCCCTTCCCATTCTGCTCTGCAGGGTCCTTGCTGCTCTCCCACTTGTAGAAAGCATCCTCGGAGATCACCTCCTCATCATATAGGCAATCAAAAAACATCCGTAGCAAATCTGCAAAGGGGTGAAAATAGACCATAAGTTTTAGGGCACTGTAGTTGTGAGGAATAACATGTATTTCTAAGTAAGTAAGTAATGAATGAATACACATTAATTCTCCCAGAAAAAAGCAATAATGACAATCTATCATACTTGCTCTTGATTATAGTACAACAACTGTTTAAAGAAGAGGAAAAGAAGATTTAAGCAGTCTAAGTTATTTCTTACTCCTATTACTTTGTTAAATTTGAACTATTATACTGGTGAAGCTGTTTCACATTACGTAGTTCTCAACCTAAACACTTCAAAAATTAAACATAAGAGTAATTTTTTACTTTCTCCTTTATATATTTCTGTATTGCTTGAGAGTTTATAGTATTATTTTTACAAATTTTTTGAGGAAAGGCAGGATATGCTTTTTCCCCCTTCTAATGTTCTGTTTTAAAAATGAAAAGAGTAATCATTCACATGGAAAACATGGGCAAAGCTATCTCATCTGCGTTTTAGCCAGTCAAACTGCAGTTGTTATTGTTTTAAATTTCCAAGTTATCTGAGTAGTTTTAATTCTGTTTTACTCTTACAGTGGAAACCTTGTTTATATTCTTCAAAAAAGAGAGGAAGTTTGTAGAGATATTAAGTCTCAATAGATGGTTTTATTTATATATAAATATATCTTACATAAATAAATAATTCCTTCCTTACAGGCTCTTAAATTCCTTTTTAGTCAGCTCTCTGCTCATTCAAATTAAGGGAGGGAGGTAACAGAATAAACAACAAATGCTAATAAATACTAAGTTTAGAATGAGTCATACTAAAACTTTTCTTTAGATTTATCTTTGTAATTATATTAGTCAAGCTAATATTGAAATCACTTTTCATTCTCTAAACCCCAGTTGGTCTATGGGGAAATGGAAGCAAGTGGCCAGGATTCTGCTGCTGGTAAATCTAGAAATAAATATTTCTCCATTAATTACTGAAGCTGATAATTATGGGAGATACTTTAATTTGACTGGCTGAGCACATTTCATTTCATCTGACCACTTAACCAGCTAATTTAAAAAGTTATGTGTCCTATTCCTGTAAGAATAGAAAAAGGAAGCCATAATGTTCAATGACCTTTCAAAGGTCTTGAGAGGAAGAAAACAAAATCAGATTAAATTCTCTGATTTAGACTTAGATGTCTCTTCAGGAAAAGAGGAAAAGATTTTCTCTGAGGAAAATCTGTTTCAATCTTTTTTTTTTTTTTTGAGACAGAGTCTCACTTTGTTGCCCAGGTTAGAGTGCCATGATGTCAGCCTAGCACACAACAACCTCCAACTCCTAGGCTCAAGCAATCCTCCTGCCTCAGCCTCCGGAATAGCTGGGACTACAGGCACATGCCACCACCATGCCTGGCTAATTTTTACTATTTTTAGTAGAGACGGGGTCTCACTCTTGCTCAGGCTGGTCTCGAACTGAGCTCAAGCAATCCTCCGGCCTCAGCCTCCCAGAGTGCTAGAATTACAGGTGTGAGCCACCACACCTGGCCACCATCTTTTCTTTTATTTCCCAGAGGGATTCACCAGCAGTAGGAAAGAAGGAAAAGTTTACAAAAGCCAAAACCTAAAGTAAATACCAAAGAACTACCGTTAGTGCTATCTCTAAAATAGCCACGCTCTATCCACTTTCACAAATTTCAACTGAAATTTCAAAATGTAAGAGGATTCATTAATTAATAAGTATCACTAAGACTTCAGTGTGCAAGTTACCTTATTTGTATGGTTAGCAAAGAATTAATCATAACCGGCTGGGCGTGGTGGCTCACGCCTGTAATCCTAGCACTCTGGGAGGCCGAGGTGGGTGGATCACTCAAGGTCAGGAGTTCGAGACCAGCCTGAACAAGAGCGAGACCCCCATCTCTACTAAAAAATAGAAAGAAATGATCTGGACAACTAAAAATATATA
>NW_012151953.1:541833-551532 GCF_000956105.1 Propithecus coquereli | reverse complement strand
GGCCAGATTTTTTTTTTTTTGAGACATGGTCTTGCTTTGTTGCCTGGGTATGATCATAGCTTGCTGCAACCTCAAACTCTTGGGCTCAAGTGATCCTCCTGCTTCAGCCTCCCGAGTAGCTGGACTACAGGCATGCCTCACCACGTCTGGCTAACAAATTCAAATTTATTAAAATTGTTGGTTATCTGAGTTTTTGTTACTAGTGATTCTTCTACTGTCCAATGTTCAAAGCCCAAACCATCTCTGAAGTCTTGGCTAGCTAGATAAATCTCACCCATTGGTTAGGTTAACTGCAACATGAGATAGACTTACTGGCAGGTTGATCAAGTTTTACTATTGATGCTTGTAGTGCATAAAGTGCTTGCAGTTCCTTCTCTGTATCTGAGTCTAGGTACTTGAGTAAGATCGGCACTCTCTGCTTGATAACAGCAGTGTCCACTCTGAAGGTAGAGCAGTCAGCTAGGGGCGAGAGAAAAATCAGGCATTACATTTAAAGAGCTAACACACGGAACCATTTTCAATTTTCTGAGTGGGTAAGACCCATTTGACTACGCCAGGCAAGAGGTGGCATGGGAGTCCAAGGCAAAGATTTTGAAATCCAAAATGCTCAGAAATTGTTAAAGGTACATTCTCTCAGAAATAATAAAATCATGCAGGGAGGATGCATTCTGAGTGCTGGTTTCCCTCAAGAGTAGTACACTCAATTATTTATCTTTAATTATAATGAAACAGTGACAGTGGTTTTACGACAAACTACAAGAACAACATTAATGAAATGTCATACCATAAAAAATGGGTAAGTGAGGTGATGGCTATATTAATTAGCTTGATTTAATCATTCCACATTGTATACATACATCACATTGTGTCCCTTAAATGCACACAATTATGATTCGTCATTCAAAAATAATATAAATTAAAAAATAAAGCAGGAATTGGAGTATTTAAAAAAGCAACATTATAAAAGGAAATTAAAGTGACAGTTAATACAAATCTTTTCAGGAGGGTAAAAGAACTAGACCATTTTATTTTTCCTAGGAGGATAAGGACTAATTGTGACAGTGGCAAATAACATAACCATCTTGGCCTTCTGAGGGGAGAGTATGATAAAAGGGGGCCGAAAGGGTCCTCAGTGCCAAGAAGCATGAGGTTTTATATTCTAAGTTATCACTGGGACACATTTTGTTTTTAAAAGCAGCTTTAGTCCTTTGCAACTCTCATTTTATTATTTATGTATTTATTTAAAATATAGAACGCTTCACGAATTTGCCTGTCATCCCTGCATGGGGGCCATAATCATCTTCTCTGTACAGTTTCAATTCTTAGTATGTGTGCTGCCAAAGCGAACACTCAACTTTGATTTTAAAACACCAAACTCTTACGGTTCTATGTATACTGGAAATGATTTTTGAATTGTATGAGAACTTTTTACTTAGCATGTTATTTACCTCATTAAGGAACTAACGTTGAAAACAAAAATTCATTGAAAATCTTAAATTACAATTCTGAAGCTAAATTAAGTGGCAGGAAGCTATCTTCTAAAATGATAAAGACAGACCTGAAATTCTGAGACAACTTTTGAGCTGACGGATTTTTTTTCACCTCATGTCAATAAGAGAAATGTGGATTTCTAACAGAGGGTAAGTAGGTGTTCTCATTAAGTATTGTTATATACTGTACGCTGCTTGGAATATTTAGGGTAGTTCTATAAATTCTATTCCTATCCAACTATGCACTTCATAAACATTCAATAAAATTGTCTTATCATATAAAATAAAGTCAACAAAGTGAAGGAGAAAACTGTTCCAATTTTTTTCCTTCATATTTGTATTTATATAAAATGACTTTTTTGATGAGACTGGCCCTCCACTGATACTAGTTTAAGAATATTCAACTCATTCATCATAACTCATGAATGGAAGAAGAAGGCCATGAATGTTGGCGGTGAAAAGGCAAAGAAAAAGCTATCTGCAACATATTAAAAAACAACCCAAAGAGCATGCAATAACTTTCTGTCAAATAGAAGAACACAAGGCATGAAGTAGCTGCTCAGATCTGGGTTCTCTGCAGGCAGAACACCTATTTATCCCCATGCTTGAGATAGCTAGGCACCCATTTACACAGAAAACTGAGCTATATGGGGCAAGTTTTGAAGACAATATAAATTCAGACCATATAATCAGCAGTTTACATAATGAGGATTTCAGATGTTAACAGCTGCCTTCAGAAATGTCACTTACCTATAATAGCTGCTTTACAAACAGCTGTCATTAAAGCTCTAAGGAATGTAGGTGAACTCATCTGGCTTTCATCTAGATTAGCCTGAAGTAAAAAAGAAATGGAATAGTTAAAGATACCTTTGCATATCAGAGAAATTATTTCCCCCAAACCAGGGCTGACATGGCACTAGGGCAGATGGAGTCGGAGTTACATTACTGCATATTCTTGCAAAAATTCAACATCTGATTCAGTGAAAAATAGTTTGACTACTGCCAGTTCTGTGTGAAAATGTTCTAAGTAGCGTATTTAGTTTTCAGGGAGCTTACCACTGCTATCTTCTGCTCATTCAATTACACAGTGTTATGTACTATGTACATTTGGAAGTACTACCACTTAAAAACATTATTTTTATCCTCAATAATCTATATTAAGATGATCTATCCAAGACCATAAATTTAAAAGAACTACAGCACAACTGCATTTTAAATACTATTTTCTCAGTAGTGTGCAACTGTTCTTACATATGCCAACACTGCTTTTTTCATCTTAATTTTAATGAGATTGAGAGGTGAATCTCAAGCATTGCCTCAAACAAACCCTTCAGGTACTGAGAAAATTGTAACTCTTTTCTAAGGATGGCAAGAAAAATGCATTTAAAAACTAACTTTGTTAAGGTTAAAAACTCACAAAGTGAAAGGACAGGTATGTGAATTAAAGAGGCTGCCACAAGAATCTTTCTTTCAGAGACAGATATCAGGGAAGGTGATATAGTCTTTATATACCTCTACCCAGTCAAAGATTTGTTCATCATTTGCTTTGTCCTCAATAATGAGTTTCTCGAGTTGCTTATATAGCTCTTCAGCAGAGAGTTCTTTCCTTGAAAGTGCTTCAGAGGAACAGGAACTGTCAGACTCGATGAAGTCCAACTTCTGAAACATAAAATGTGAAACATGTTAGTATTATTCAATATAATTTTTCCCTGAAGGAAAACAAAGTCATGGGTTATATTTTCTATTTTACATGGAACCAAAATGATTAGCAGAAGCTATTTTAGGTTTATAGTTTTGAAAGGCTGTCACTCCATTATCCTTCTGAATATTTTTGGTTGGTTGTTTTCATTCTCTTTTTGGTTGAGACAGGGTCTCGCTCTGTTGCCCAGGTTGGAGTGCAGAGGCGTGATCATAGCTCACTGTAGCCTCAAACTCCTGGCCTCAAGCCACTCTCCTGTCTTAGCCTCCCAAGTAGCTGGGACTACAGGCATGCACCAGCACACCTAGCTAATTTTTTTTTTTTTTTTTTTTTGAGTAGAGACAAGGTCTTGCTAGGTTGCCCAGGCTAATCTTGAACTCCTGGCCTCAAGTGATCCTTCTGCCTCAGCCTCCAGAGTTGCTGGGATTATAGGGATTATATTGAGCTGTCACACCCAGCCTATCCTTCTAAATATTTTTCCAACTTCTCAAACTGTGTATCTTGCAAAACAAACAAACCAACCAACTTCCTATGATTATCTCTCTGGTTACACTTACCTCCAAATCACTCTGAGCTTCAATCTTGCTCTTAGCAGTGACAAAAGTTGGGGTAGGAGCCCTAGACAGGGTACAACTTAACTACCTTTCTGTAATGTATAGTTTAATATTAGTATCAACACAGCAACTGTCAAAACTCTATAGTTTTGCCTTTGTTAAGTCCATCAAATACCTCCTGATAATTCTGAATCCAAGTGTAAGAAATGATGCTATAATTATTAAAATTTAGGTAGTTTAAAAAATCTATAATCAAACTATTGGTAGTTTATGCCTTGCTTTATGCAGTTCACCCTACAAACACCATAAAGACCATAATATTAAAGATTATTCACATAAGATTTTTTTGAAAGACTCTGGTATAGTCCTATACCCTACCTCCAATCTACAAAGTAAAAACCACTATCTTGAATTCTGTGTTTTTCCTCTGATTGTTTAGTTTCTACCGCTTATGCAGCATCTCTAAATACTTCCCCACAAGGTTTTAGATACATGGTTTAATATTGCAAATAATTTTTCTGATTCAGTGTTGGTAAATTATATGTCCCTGATGCGCCAATATACACAAAAAAGCACATGATGACCATAAGCTCTTTTAAGAACAAGCAATCAATTTTTCATAACCTTGAAACATTTTCCAAATTAATTCTAATGTCCCAAAGTGTTAGAATACCTACATAGAATATTTGTTTAACCTACCCTAAACCTACAAAAATAATTTAAGGTCTGAAAGCAATCAACAATAGTAACAAAATGAAGTGTGCTACTCGTTTTATTTTTTGGGGGGGGCGGTGGTCTTCTGGTGAGGACTGGAAAACCTGCTAGACAAATTCTAAAAGAGCTGTAACACCGCTATTCATTAATAAAATAAAATATGACATAAAAATTTGAAACTGAAAGCCTCTACCACTGCCAAAGGAATCAGTGGTGAGTTGTAAAGTTTACACTGATCAGTGGAGAGAAATATTTGTTTCTGAGAACCCCTATATTTCTGTACAAGTTATCTGATCTTCCTGGTACCCAGAAGGTTGAGCTTTGAATTTATGGATGAATTCACCACTACCTCTGGCAGAATGCTCCAGTGTTCACAGAAAAAGGGCATGAAACCAATTATTTTCGAAGAAAGCTGAAAGTCAGGATATAGAAGGCCAAGTGTTTTGGAACTTAATTTTTCCAATTGCCCTTTCAACATTTTTATTAATAACAACATCTTTATTAAGTACCTCTCTGAGCTCAGTACTTACTAAACATTATCTCATTTAATCCCAACAAAAATTCTACACAGTAGGTATCATTAGCATTTTATAGGTAAGGAATCTGAAGCTTAGAGAAGTTATTTGCTTAAAGTCACATATTAAGTAGCAGAAAACTGAAATCTGTATCCAGATTTATTTGACTTCAAACCAGGATGCCAGTTTTCACTTCTCTTGGATATATACCTAGAAGTGGAATTGCAAAGTCACAGTAATTATGTGAGGAACCACCTTTATACTGTTACTATCATAAATAATATCTTTATACATAGTTCAGCCTATTAATATAGATTTATAATTATTTTATGAATTTGTCTTTTAAATCATACAGGAAACAAAAAGAAAAGATACAAACAAAAACCATAATACCATGAGCTTTTACAGGTACCTGTGTACTTACCTTTACCGGAGATACTTATTTGTTTGTATGGCTTCAAGCTACTGTCTAGGGTCCTTCCAATTCAGCCTGAAGGATTCCCTTTAGTATTTTTTATAGGGTAGGTCTATTACTGGCAACAAACTCAACTTAGCTTTTTTAAAATATGGGAATATCTTAATTTCTCCTTCCTTTCTGAAAGAAATTTCGCCAGCTATAGAATTATCGTTTGACAGTTATTTTCTTTCAGCACTTTAAATATATCATCCCACTGCCTTGTGACCTTCATGGTTTCTGATGAGAAACTGGCTGTAAATATTATTGAGAATCCCTTGTGAGGTGTCACTTTTCTCTTGCTGCTTTCAGGATTTTTCCTTTGTCTTTTGACAATTTCATTGTATGTGCCTCAGTGTGGATCTCTTTGAGTTTATTCTTCTTGGAGTTTGTTGAGATCCCCAGATTCGTGTATTCATCAAATTTGGGATGTTTTCAACCATTATTTCTTCAAATATTTATTATGCCCCATTTTCTCTCTGAGATTCCATAATGTGCACATTGGTATGCTTGATGGTATCCCATTGGTTCTGTTTTCTTTTCTTTTTCTTTTTTTGAGACAGGGTCTCACTCGGTTGCCCCACCTAGAGTGTAGTGATATTATTATAGCTCACAGCAACCTCAAACTCCTGGCTCAAGCCATCCTCCTACCTCAGCCTCCCGAGTAGCTGGGAATATAGGCATGTGCCACCATGACTAGCTAATTTTTCTATTTTTTTTTTTTTGCTAGAGATGGGGTCTCATTCTTGCTCAGGCTGGTTTTTAACTCCTGACCTCAAGCGATCCTCTTGCCTCAGCCTTTGAAAATACTAGGATTATTCATGTGAGCCACATACCTGGCCTTGATCCTTTTTTCTTTATGCTCCTCAAACTGAGCAATTTCAACTGCCCTACACTTACTTCTGCTGATCAAATCTGTTATCAAACCCCTCTAGTTTTTATTTCGCCTATTGTAACTAGCTCCAGAATTTCTATTTTGTTCCTTTTTATAGTTCTTTTTTTTTTTTTTTTGAGACAGTCTCACTGTGTTGCCCGGGCTAGAGTGCCATGGTGTCATCTTAGCTCACAGCAACCTCAAACTCCTGGGCTCAAGTGATCCTCCTGCCTCAGCCTCCCGAGTAGCTGGGACTACAGGCATCTGCCACCATGCCTGGCTAGTTTTTTCTACATATTTTTAGTTGTCCAATTAATTTCTTTCTATTTTTAGTAGAGACAAGGTCTCGCTCTTGCTCAGGCTGGTCTCGAACTCCTGAGCTCAAACAATCCGCCCGCCTCAGCCTCCCAGAGTGCTAGGATTACAGGCGTGAGCCACCGCGCCCGGCCTAGAATTCTTATTATTTCTCCTTTAAACATTTGGTAGAATTCACCAGTAAAACCACTGGGGCCTGGAAAGTTTTCCTTGTGGGAACATTTTTAACTACAAATTCAATTTGTTTAATAAGATATTAGGTTATCTATCTCAATTCTTGAGTCAACTGTAGTAGTTTGTATCTTTCAACAAATTTGTTCCTTTCAACTAGGTTGATGTATTTACCACCATAAAGATTATTCATAAAATTTCCTTATCCATTTTTATGTATAGAATTTATAGTGATGTCACCTCTTTCATTCCTGATAAAGGTAATATGTGCCTTCTCTTTTTAATTTTTTTCCAGATCAGTGTGGTAAGAGGCTCATCAATTTTTTTTTTTTTTTAATTTTCCTTCTGGGACTCCAATTAGACATATGTATGCTTTTTCATTCTTTCCTCTGATTTCTATCTAGTTTTTTTTTTTTTAAACCTCTCCAGTCATTTTGACTAGTCTCTTATTTGCCCATTTTTGTGATTCCCCCCACTTCCCCACTTTGTTTTGAGACAGGGTCCTGTTCTGTTGCCTGGGGTAGAGTGTAGTGGCATCATCATAGCTCACTGCAACTTCCAAGGCCTGGGCTCAAGTGATCCTTTTACCCTTAGTCTCCCATGTAGCTGGGACTATAGACACATGCCACCATGCCTAGCTAATTTTTAAAAATTTTTGTAGAGATGAGGGTCTTGTTATGTTGCTCAGGCTGGTCTTAAACTCCTGGCCTCAAGTGATCCTCCCGCCTCGGCTTCTCAAAGTGATAGGATTACAGGTGTGAGTCACTGCACCCAGCCACCCTCTTTTTTATATAGTGTTATTTTATATTCTGAATGACAATCCCATTACCTCAAGTCCTTGGGGTATAAACCTACCATTTACTGTATGTTTACTTTTACTCATGTTCACTTTTTTCACTGAATGTTAAATGAACTCTGTTAGCTCATATATATTTAGATAATGTTATATTTGTAGAAAATAAGGGGACTTAAGCTAAGGATGTTTTCTTCAAAGAGAATTTTAGTTTGCTGCTTCTGGGAGCCAGGGTAATACTGAACTGGGACCAATTCAACAACTTCCATGCTATCTGGCAGCACCTGTAACAGCATTTGCCACTGGGCAACATGTCCTTCAGGCAACATGCCTTTCACGTATGCTTAATGCTCAGAGTTCAGGTTTCATCTCTGGCTTCCTTCCTCCTCTTAATTCTTTCTGTCTCTTGTAAGTGAATTTACTTCACATCCTGTGAGTCCAGCAACGCATCAGAAATTGTGCTTTATGCAGGTACTTATTGTAGTGGCAGGAGTGCTCTCCAGTGTATCTGGATTAGAACCAACAAGGAAGCCACTAGAGTCCATAGCAACTTAATACAATGTCTTTATCCAGAGTAATATACTTACTTGAAAGTCATTTTCAGATTGCTTTCTTATTTTATTTTACCTACAGTGATTTTTTTTTTCTCTTTACTGCTGATTTTTTGGCTGTCTTAGCTTTACTTTTCCTCCTGTGTTTTAGGATTTTGAATTGCAGGACTGTTTTGTGGGAAAGGTTTTATTTTCTGTCTTTGCCATTTTTTTTTTCATCTAATAGTTTTATGCCTCTACCTGAACCTCCACAATTCCTTGTTTAGGACCAGATTATATCAACCATGGGGTGGTCCTGCTTTGTGCATTTCTGGATCCATTTACAAACTTAGTAGGCTGGGTAGCTAAGGTTCTGGTTTTAAGACTGTATCTACTTCTTTACATTTATTTATCTGTGAAGTTTCAAGCTGTAAGCTTATCTCTAATCTTGTACCTTGTATGGGGCACTGTAGTCCCCATTACCCTATAGAGTAACTGCTGGTTGCTTCTGCCTGCTTTTAGACTCAGAGATCAGAAGACTTGCAGCTTTAGCCCTATCACTCCAGTCTTATTTATTAATTTCATTTCTGCTTCATGGAGATATGTAGCTTGTTTTTATAAGAGTGGCTAAGTTTTTAAATTTTTGTTTTCTTTTTTATCAATCATCTAAAGACTGCCAGTTGGAGTGGCCTTACATGGACTTAAAATGATATCTTGACCAAGATTCCTATTTTGGTCTAATTTTAATCACTGGAATACTAATGAAATTACCTGCATTTTCCCTATAAAATAGACCAACTATTATCAAACAGTAAAACGTAAGTTGTGTTCTTACCTGCTCCAAGAGAAAATTATGTACATCTTCTCCTTCTGGTAAAAAGTCTTTCCAGCTGAGATCAGCCTCCCTCCATAAGGATCCCACTTTCTTATGGCTCTAAAATAGAGATAAGTCCAATTCATTTACATTCACATTGGAAGAAGGAAAAAAATAAAGGCTTGAAGTCAAGAATACAGAACTCTTAAAACTGTAAAATCAAAACTTTCCTTTGGTGCATGAAGTTAATCACTTAGGACTCTTGACTTTCAAACTGAGATGTCTGAATGTATATAAATGTAATGGTAAATAACTGAAGTACAGCTGCTTAAGGTCAAATAATTTATTTACCAGGTGACTAATCTAGGGAACTACAAACTGATATTTGGGATTTATGAATACAAACACCAAAAAAAGTATAATACATAGCATTTATAAATTCAACACTGTCTCTTTTCCTAGACAGCTCTGTATGTATCTCCTATAAAGACCACTCAATGAGCCTCACTAGAATTCCTCTTCACAGTAGATCACAATTATGCAGTCTGATATAAGAATGCTTAAGGCAACTGTTGCTTCTGAAACAAAAATGAAAAGTGTTTCAAGGGAAAGAAATACAAGGTTGAGCCCAAGAGAAACAATAAGAAAGAGCTGTTGTCAGCTGTAAAAACAAGAGGAGGTGCAAATCCACTGCCTGAACAAAGTCACAGTGATAAAGAAAAATACCAGGCCGGGCGCAGTGGCTCACACCTGTAATCCTAGCACTCTGGGAGGCC
>NW_012151953.1:540800-541783 GCF_000956105.1 Propithecus coquereli | reverse complement strand
CGCCTCGGCCTCCCAGAGAGCTAGGATTACAGGCGTGAGCCACCGCGCCTGGCCTCCTTTTTATGATTCTTATTTCTTTATGGGTATTTCCTATTTGTTCATACATCATTCTCTTGATTTCCTTTAGTTTTTTCCCCATGGTTTCCTTGAGCAAGCTGAGCATATTTAAGACAGATAAAATCTTTTGTCTAGTGTGTCCAATGTTTGGGCTTGCTCAGGGATGTTTTCTGTTAGTTTCCCTTTTTTTCCTGTAAATGAGCCATACTTTCCTGTTTCTTTGTATGCTTTAAAATTTTCTGCTGAGAACTGGACATTTTAAATTTTGTGATGTGATAATTCTGGGACATCAGATTCTCTCCTTTCCCCAGGGATTGCTGATGCTGCTTACTGAAGGTGCAGTCATTTGTTTGTTTAGTGTCTTTTCCAAACTATATTTCAAGGACTACATTCCTTGTCATGTGTAGTCTCTATTACTTAATATTTCCACGGTCAGCCAGTGAACTTACTGAGATTTCACTGAATGCTTAGGTTCCATAAGAGAGACAGAGAGAGATACTGGGAGGGCAAGGGAATGAGAAAGAAGAGGGGGACAAAGAGGAAGGAAAGGTGTGAGGATAGGGGGACAGAGGGACAGAGGGAGAAGCGGGGAGGGAAGGCGGAGGAGCAGAGGGAAGGAGAGAGAGAAATATCTTTCTTTAAATGTTTAGCTGGGGAAGCCATTTTAGCCTGAAGGGGCATGAGAAAGCTACACCAGAAACAGTGTTCTGCCATAGCGCTGGGGGCTGGCAGGTTCTGTGCTAAATGCCAAAATTTACTGACATTTTATCAGACTCTATTCATCAAGCACCTTCCTGGTGTTGACAGTGCATATGTTGGACTAGACTCCACAATTCCACAATAGTTGATTCTAAAAGATCTTGCCAGTTGAATAGATGTTTTAGTGGAGGGACTGATTTCTGGATCTTCCTATTCCACCATCTTCC
>NW_012151953.1:528332-529910 GCF_000956105.1 Propithecus coquereli | reverse complement strand
CTCTTGCTCAGGCTGGTTTCGAACTCCTGAGCTCAAACAATCCGCCAGCCTCAGCCTCCCAGAGTGCTAGGATTACAGGCGTGAGCCACCGCGCCCGGCCCAGAATCTTTATTTTTAAGTTTTATTTAGACATCGCTCATCCTAGACATTTCATTCCCTTTGAGATGCCACAATTTGTGCCCTAACCTCTTAGACTTCTAATAGAGCACTTCCATACTCTTTTGATATTATTGGATTACATTTATCTGTCTCCCTCTCTAGTCTATAAATTCACTAAAGGCTTAGTTATTTTTATAGACTGAGAGCCTAGCATAGAGCTTTACTGAGAATGATTGTGCAGTAAATATTTATTAAGCTAAAATAAATTTAACTTCAGAAATTCACCATCCTGCAGAATCGTTTTATCACCTACTTTTAATCAGATTACCAGCCCGTATTCTAAAAATAACAAAATTAATCATTTTATGAGTCCTTTCTCTGAAAGCAAAGTAGTTTTCATTGAATCTATTAAAAAGTATAAATAATATAGCCATTTTGTTTCAAGAGAAAACAAAATTATCAACCACAAATAAAACATATCTTGAGATTCTTTAGAATTAGGCCAAACTAGTGGAGATTAGACAATTCTATCCCAAGATTAGTATACAGAACGACAAATACATCTCAGAAAGAAACTAGTTTGAAGCAGAGACTTCTTTTTTTTCAAAGAATAAAATAGTATTACTTGCACAAAATAGTATTACTTGCACACTGAGACCTAAGCAATTCACAGATAACCCAAGATCAAGATCACTGCCCTTCCTAATATGCTGTTGAGTCTGACATTCAGTTTAACACTCACCATTTGTTTGCATAGAAGGTGCAATATTTCAGAAAGCAAGACCCCAGCTCTTCCAACAGGAAGCAAAGGTTTGCTAAATTCTCTGTAAAAGACAGGAGCAGTGATTAAGTATCTCTGAACAAATTCTCCATTCTAGAATAACAGGCAAACAATGTGTGCCAAAAAAAGATACTGTGAAACCTAAATAATACTGGCCAAGCCAAAGCTCCAGGACATGCTCTAAGTCATTTTCGGCAGTTCAGAGACTTTAGGTTCACCTTATGCTTCATGGAGAAGCTGAAAAGGGACTTTAGAATTCCTGGTTTTTGCCTTTTTCTTTAACTACTTCAGTGATAGAAGCAACACAAAGATCAGTTTTGTTAGTAATCCGTTTATTTACGTAAGCTCCACGGCAAGTCAAAAGAAGAGAAGCACCTTAGGTAATAGCGATGTGAAGCTTAGTTGCAAAGTATTTTTAAGAAATAAAGTTTTTCTTTAGAATATGAATGAAACAGAAAGGGGCCATTTTTTTTCATAGTCTAAATCAGCATTTTTCAAACTGTGTTTACAGAATATCAATAATATCAATAATTCCTCAAAAAGGATTCTACGGTCAATTAAGTAAGGCAATGCTGAATTAAACAAAGCTAGTTTTCACTTATTGTTTTGTTTTACTAGAGGATTTTTATAATCTTTAATGTACTATAATATGCTTTGTGAATCTCAAAAAAAGGGACTTCATAATATGCGCAGTTTGA
>NW_012151953.1:526362-528282 GCF_000956105.1 Propithecus coquereli | reverse complement strand
TCTCCATTCTAGAATAACAGGCAAACAATGTGTGCCAAAAAAAGATACTGTGAAACCTAAATAATACTGGTCAAGCCAAAGCTCCAGGACATGATCTAAGTCATTTTCGGCAGTTCAGAGACTTTAGGTTCACCTTATGCTTCATGGAGAAGCTGAAAAGGGACTTTAGAATTCCTGGTTTTTGCCTTTTTCTTTAACTACTTCAGTGATAGAAGCAACACAAAGATCAGTTTTGTTAGTAATCCGTTTATTTATGTAAGCTCCACGGCAAGTCAAAAGAAGAGAAGCACCTTAGGTAATAGCGATGTGAAGCTTAGTTGCAAAGTATTTTTAAGAAATAAAGTTTTTCTTTAGAATATGAATGAAACAGAAAGGGGCCATTTTTTTTCATAGTCTAAATCAGCATTTTTCAAACTGTGTTTACAGAATATCAATAATATCAATAATTCCTCAAAAAGGATTCTACGGTCAATTAAGTAAGGCAATGCTGAATTAAACAAAGCTAGTTTTCACTTATTGTTTTGTTTTACTAGAGGATTTTTATAATCTTTAATGTACTATAATATGCTTTGTGAATCTCAAAAAAAGGGACTTCATAATATGCGCAGTTTGAGGAGATAAACAATTTTGAGGAAATACTAGTGTTTTGAAGAATAGAGTTTGGGAACTACTGGTCTATACAATGTAGCATCAATTCCCCACTCACATCCAAATCTAGGAATGCTTGAGATTTCAGTTCCTTTTACTATAAACGTAAGCATATATTATGCAGGTACCACAGTCCGACAGGCTCCAATGGGAAAATAAAACTTCTTATAGCATTGTAGCAATGCTAGATACAAAAGCCAGATTAATATTAAGCTTCTAGAAGCAATCATCTTCCAGTTACATGATTCTGGAGCCCCATCTACAATCACTGCCACGCTCAACAGATCACAAGGGCTATCGTATCCCCAACACGTCTCCAGTGCAGATCTAGGATAATGTAACATTTTTACACTAAGATTAGAGTCTTAAAGAGACATAGACTGCATCCAAGAGTTTCCAAAGGCAAAACAGGACAGCACTATGCTAGAGAGTCAGGTGATGAGTGCTGCGTCAGTTTATCTTGACATACCTCAAAAGAAATAAGCGTAACTTACATGGTAAGTTCTCTCATGGTGAGTCCACCTTCTTTTAACATGGGGGTCACCAGTTCAGCAAGGTACAACCAAATATGGGGAATATCAATGGCCATGTCATCTGCCAATTCCAAAGTTTCTGAAAAACTGAAAAAGAATAGGAAAAAAAATCACATGCAAATGTAAATGAAAAGGTAAGATTAAATAGAGACACCAAAAATCAGTCAGTCAACAAATACATATTAATCACTTGTCATGTCAGGCACTAGACTAGGCATAAAGTGACTGGTGAACAAGTTCCCATTCTCAAAGAGCTTATGTTAGTGTGTGGGTGGGGATGGGGAAAGAGAATAGAACACAAAAAAACATACTTGCAGATATAGATAATACTCTGAAGAACATGAACTACAGTACCAGAGGGAGGTCAGAAAATACCTCAGTATGGAAGTGACATTTGAAAGAATTAAATGATGAAAAGGAGACAGTCTGTAAAGTTCCGTGAGGATAGCTATCCCATTTAATCCCACACTACGGAGTCCACCACAGTTGAATAGTTGAATATCATTATCCTCTGAGTCCATCAGAAGCACTCAACACAGCCCAGACACAAACAGAAGAAAAGACAAAAATCCTTGATCTCAAAGACCTTACAATGGGGGAAAAAACTGGATGAATGTAAAAGAATATGACAACATTACTATCTTTATTACATGTTATAAACTGTTGAACCTCTAAAGAAAAGCTAATGGTTTCAGGCTTTTGTGCTAAGAAATATAAATATTTCTCGATGTAAAGTAAA
>NW_012151953.1:525726-526312 GCF_000956105.1 Propithecus coquereli | reverse complement strand
CCATGGCACTCACTCTAGCCCAGGCAACAAAGCGAGACTCTGTCTCAAAAAAAAAAAGAAAAAAAAGAAAATAAAGAAAAATACCAGGTTTTGAGGTTACAGCTACCTTCCAAGAGGCATGTATTAATTATTTCATAGAGTAACTTGTCTAAAGCGTAGCTGATAACTTGGTATAACCAGAATCTGAACTCGGGCATATGGCTCCAGAGCTTATGCTCTATGAGAATTTGGTTTTATTTGTAAGTGGGAATTTGCTTTCTGTTTCTAAAAATAAAAGTTATTAAGAAGTTGAGTTTTAAACAAGGACTAAATGAAGTAGGTAGGCATGGAGAGAATTTTGGACATAAAAAATAGGGTTCAGTAAAAATTTTAGTGCCATTAAGCAAAGAATATTATTAACAAATAATAATCAACTAGAACTAGAAACCAGGATATTTAGTGAATCTATCTATGAATAACTATTACACAAATGGAATGCAGAAGGATTTCTGTAGGTTCAGAGGGATAATGCCTATAAAACACGGAAATCTATCAGCCCAGTATCTTTGGCTCAGGTTTAAGTCAGAAATCACTCCAGAATCTTTAT
>NW_012151953.1:513214-514771 GCF_000956105.1 Propithecus coquereli | reverse complement strand
GAACTCCTGAGCTCAAACAATCCACCCGTCTCGGCCTCCGAGAGTGTTAGGATTACAGGCATGAGCCACCGCGCCTGGCCTCAATGCAATCTTTATCAAAATTCCAATGTCATTTTTCACAGAAATAGAAAAAACAATCCTTAAATTTACATGGAACCACAAAAGATCCTGAATGGCCAAAACAATATTGGCAAAAAGAACAAAGCTGGAAGCATCACAATCTCTGATTTCAAAATACATTATAAAGCAACCGTAATCAAAACAGCATGGTACTGAGACAGTATAGGGATAGGACTTGAGCCTCACTTCCGACCAAGGGAGGAAACATGGGGCACCATGATCCAGCCTAATTAACTGCAGAAGAACAAAAACCAAATGACCTCCTAACCACTGCAATTCAGCTCAAACCCATGCAGGGAAGGGGCCAAATTGTCTGTCTCTTGAGTAACATCTTCTAGGACCACTCAAGCAAGAAGCTGACGCCAGCTGATAAGGAACCTGGCTGCAAAGAAACCAGACCTATCTGGATCTAACTACCTCAAGCCAGAAAGAGACCCTTACTGATCTTACCCTGACTTTTCCCTCCATTATCATCTCATTTTAATGCTAAAAATCACACCCAGGGGTGGAGATTTAAAATGCTAATGATATATGTAATGCTTAAAGAAGCATGACCGCCAAGTGCACAGCTGCCAACAGAACTCTGCCTCTATATATGATGACTTCAAAACCGACATCTACCTTCCTCTTTACAACCCCATAAAAGTTCCCCAGCCCTTTGTTTGGAGAGCCAGTTTGGTTGCCCCCTTAACTAGCACTGCCTCCCTTTTTGTTAGAACAAAAAGCCCTAGTAAAAGCCTTGTCTGCCTAAATCTGGTGCCAATTTCTACTGACTTGGGGACCAAGAACCTGAAGTCCAGTATCAGTACTGTTTTTATGACACATCAACCCCTGGAACATGACAGAAAGCCTAGAAATAAATCCACGTATTTATAGTCAATCGATTTTCAACAAAGGTGCAAGAACACACAATGGGAAAAGGACAGTCTCTTTAACAAATGGTGTTGGAAAAACTGGTTATCCATATGCATAAGAATGAAACTGGATCCTTATCTCATACCATATACAAAAATCAACTCAAAATGTATTAAAGTCCTAATTATAAGACCTGAAACTGTAAAACTACTAGAAGAAAACATACGGAAAAGCTCTATGACTTTGGTTTGGGAAACAATTTTTTGGATATGACTCCAAAAGCACAGAGAATAAAAGCAAAAATAGACAAATGGGATTGCATTGCAAAGGAAACAACTAACAACATGAAGAGACAACCCCCAGAATGGGAGAAAATATCCTCAAATCATACTTCTGATAAGGGGTTAACATCCAAAATATATAAGGAACTTGAACAACTCAACAGCAAGAAAACAACCTAATTAAAAAATGTGAAAAGGACCTGAACAGACATTTCTCAAAAGACATACCAATAGCCAATAGGTACATGAAAAAAGTGCTCAGAATCACTACTAGGTAAATGCACATTAAAACCACAATGAG
>NW_012151953.1:499675-501816 GCF_000956105.1 Propithecus coquereli | reverse complement strand
TCCAACTTCCAGAATGTTGCTGCTGTCTATTTTCTGGACTCTTTATCCTTGTGGGCTTTTACCTCTTTTTAAGGTTCATTAATATCATTATAATGCCTTTTCATAGGGAGTGTAAATGAATATGCAAGTATTCAATCCTCAACATTTAACTTGAAGTGAATGTCTTCTAATGGGAATTCTTTCAGTGTGTCTGCGCAAGGGGTCAACATCCTGTATTATGATACTTCTGTCATAGCAGTTCATAACCTTGCTCTTCCACTTGATTTCCTCATGGTTTGCTTCTTCTTGTCTTTGAGCTCTCTGTTGAAAGGATACCTCCTGTTGTCTTCTCTGACTGCCCTATCATATCAATTCATTTTACTTTTCTGCACTAAAACATTATTTTGCTTTTTGTAGTTGTTGTTTGTTACCTATTTTAAGGGCCAGACTCGTCCGTATCTCCCCACTAGAGTGTAAGCTCCATAAAACCAGACTATGTTGTTCATCACATATATTATGGTATACTGAGACAGTAACCTCTAAAATATGGCTGGCATATTTCAGGTATTCAATAAATATACTGCACAGAGGCTAAAAACATACACGGTGGAGTCACATAGAGGTATGTTCGAATCCTGGCTCTGCCACTCACTACTGTATGAGTTTAGGAGTGTAACAATCTCTCAAGCTTCACTTCCCATCATGGGGTTTGCTGTGAGGAATATATATAAAAAATATATTAAAAGCACTTGGCACATTGCCAGGTACAACATAAAGGTTCAGTAAATATTAATTTGTATTACAATTAGTAACAATAGCACCGATTAAGATGTTAGGAAAAAAACTCTTCCTTAGGATGAGCTCTATAAGTCTTTAGCCTGACACATTAATACCCTAAAGGTAATGAGATAAAGCACAGTTTCTGTGCTGAAGCTAGAAGTCTAGCTTTGAATCTTGAATCTGATACTCATTAGCAGTATGATCCTGAACAAGATACAACTTTGTACCTCAGTTTCCTTACCTGTAGAAATGGGTATTATATCAACTTCAGGAAGGTTACATGTAAACATGTAGAACAGCACCTAACACACAGTAAGCTCTCAATAAATGTCCAACCTTATTACCTGGTTCTTTTCATCACTCTGCAGCACAGCTGCCTTGTCCATTGCACAGTGAAATTCTAAAGTCTTAATGACCCTGCCCCTTCCACACTGCAGGCCTGGCCTATGGCTCATAGTCTTCCTGTTGCACTTAGGTGTTATAAAAGTCTTTGTATCCCTACACTTTCAGTTTATCACAAGGTCACATTTTCCCCTTTCAAAGTGTTTATCATTCACTGCCTTTGTACATCCTTCAAATTATGTCTGCAGCCAATATCCACTTCCTTCCTCCTTATTGTCTCTGCTTTTCACCTTTCTTAGCCTTTTAATTTTCATATAATTCTTTCACATTTCCCTACTTCCTTGAGAGAAAAAATGCTACACTGCCAGTTTACGAGAATACTCCTCATTTTCCAGGAAGCTGACTAATGAATAACAGTGTATTAGGTATCTTCATTGGCTCTTTCCAGTTAATGTTCATTTATTTTGCTACATTTCTAAGGGTTTCTGGAAAGCATTCTTCTCTACTTCAATCATTATCAAAAACTTCCTACTACTTTTTTTTTCTTTTGAGACACAGTCTCATTCTGTTGCCTGTGCTAAAGTGCTATGGCATCAGCCTAGCTCACAGCAACCTCAAACTCCTGGGCTCAAGTGAGCCTCCTGCCTCAGTCTCCTGGATAGCTGGGACTATAGGAGTGTGCCACCACGCCCAGCTAATTTTTTCTATTTTTAGTTGCCAGGCTAATTTCTTTCTATTTTTAGTAGAGATAGGGTCTCACTCTTGCTCAGGCTGGTCTTGAACTCCTGACCTCAAGCGATCCTCCCACCTCAGCCTCCCAGAGTGCTAGGGTTACAGGCATGAGCCACCATGCCTGGCTAACTTCCTACTACTTTTGAATTTTAGACAATTGCAGAGCCTTAGGGTTTTAGAAGTGTGGGCTATAAATAAGCAAGGTGATTTTTGAGTACAGAAAGTAGATAGTGACTAGAATGTCAAGAAAATAAGTAATCTTGAAATAATTTTTTTGTTTGTTTTTGAGACAGGGTCTCACTCTGTCA
>NW_012151953.1:496981-499625 GCF_000956105.1 Propithecus coquereli | reverse complement strand
GTATCAAAACATAACACTCTATCCCACAAATGTATACAATTATGATTTGTCAATTAAAAATGTTAAAAAAAGAAAATGGTACTGTCAACAGCATCTTTTTCAATTTTCATTACGATTACTTAATAAAAATGTAAATCTTGCTATACATAAACAAGGAAGAGATGGTAAAGACATCAAAAAATCAGATTGGTCAAGTATTATTATGAGTGATATAAGATAATATAACTACAGGTTACAAGAAGAGATACATAAAATGTTGAAAAGTCCTCTTATACTCCAGTATCATCTTCAGAGGATTATCACAAAAAAGAATAAACTAGATCTTACCTGTGTGAACACACAGAGTCTTCACTGTTAATTAGTATTGTATTTCTGCAATGTTGCACTTGAAACTAGCATCCATGTCTTTTACCAAGGTAGAATTGTCATAAGAGGTAATAAAAGTTACAGGAAAGCAGTCAAGGAGGAGATAAGAATTTCCTCTCCAACAATTATCTCTCAAAGTGAAATACTATTGTATCTAGCTTCCTATAGAGCACATAATTTGTGTCTACCGTCAACTTCAATTTTTCAGTTGTTTATTATACTTTCAAAAGCATTCCAATTCTGTGGCTGTTAATGAACTGCACTCATCATCTACTAGACAGCTTCTAAAAGAAGTTTCTGAAATCATGACATAAAATGACTGTATCAAAACTGTTTGAAATGCATGCACCTATACAATAATGCTTCTAACCTACCTACCTAATTTGTGTCATAAAATATTTAGATTCAAGTCCTGGAAATTCCAAGAGGATTGCTTGCTGTTGTCTTTGTGGAGGTATGTTTTACATACAGCAACTGTTATGCTCACAGCTGATATAACATTCTGTAGGAAAAATTTTAAAGGACCTAAGCTTTATTTATAAAGCCTATTTGAAACCTGCCTACTTTAGTACTTGGTAGCAGTGCATATTCTGAAGGGAACTGTAAGGAGAAATGGCTGGCTTACCAGGGGCCACTACAACTGGAGGGCTTCTGCTTTCTATGCTTTCCAGAGCCATCACGGGCTTGGGGAGCCAGGCAGAAATTGCTTCCCTGACTGCTCAGAAGTTGTATCTAAGCAGTAGCATCACCCAAGGAAGCTGATCTCAGATGCTCCTCCGCAATACCATGAAAGGACAGAGATCTCTGGGGCTTGAGCATAAAGAAACAAAAGATTTAGAGCATTTCTACAGCTCCAATGAAATCGCCTCTCTGGAGAGTATGAACCATTTATAACAAAGGCTTTAGAAGGGATTGTGAAATTCTGATCTACTTTCAAGAAGGCTCTTGGTGGATGACAATATGGGGCTACCTCTATGCTTCCATCTTAGAAAAAGCTGGGCACTAAATTGTCAATCCTCTTCATTTAGAAAGGAATAGTACAACTGTTACAGGTCTTGGTCTAAGGATGGTTTGCGTGTAACTAAATATAAAAATCTAGGCCTGGAGCCACGGCATTGTGTCTAGCTATAGAAGGAGGCAGGGCTGGAGAAAGATGAAGTAATTGCTGAGATGCAGAAGTATTAATCTCATTTTCTGTCTAAATAAGGGTCACAGTGTGGTAGTTACTGACAGCAAAAGCAATACCACTACCACCAATGAAAGTGTAGCCACCATGTCTGGATATGACACTTTTTCTTCAAGGGATCCTATAAAAGGAAATGCAAATGTCTGAGATATCCTAGAAACCAAGCTAGTATCACAAGTTCAATTATAGCCAGAAACGGTAAACCACACTTCCTGGGAGCTTTCTACATATGAATTAACTTTTAAAAAAAAACATTTCTTTTTGAGACAGGGTCTCACTCTGCTTGCCCGGGCTAGAGTATAATAGAGGCATCACAGCTCACTATAACCTCAAACTCCTGGGCTCCAGTGATCCTCCTGCCTCAGCCTCCCAAGTAGCTGCAACTACAGGTGTGTGCCATCACATCTGGCTAATTTTTCTATTTTTTGCAGAGACGGGGTCTCGCTCTTGCTCAGGCTGGTCTTGAATTCCTGGGCTCAAGCGATCCTTCTGCCTCAGCCTCCCAAAGTGCTGGGATTATAGGCATGAGCCACTGCACCCGACCTGAATCAATTTCTGAATATAGTCTGAAGAGACAGAAAATGGTAAATAACTCAGCATTATCATTTCCAGAATTCTCTGGGGGAATATATCATATTAATAATAATATCCGGGTAATATGTAAATATTTATAAATTGATATAATAATCACCCTAACTATAGTTTCCAGGGGCTTGAAACTGTAGTTTCAAGTTGGCTAGGGGCAGACTTCAGTTTGACTGTGAGAGTATACATACTTCCCTTTGCTCTTACTATAGGCACTGGCTGATTACTTGAGTGAACCACCGATTTTTCTTTAAAATTGGGAAATTATCCTGGCTACTTAAAGGCAAACAACCACAGCAACTTTTGCCAAAATTTCTTACTAAGTTAACTAGTTCAAAATGCCTTAATCTAGACAGTCATTGAATTCAGAGAAATATAGCTTATTACGAAAAGATAACTTTTTAATGATCCTATGGGCAAGTATAAATTTTCTAGGACCTGGAGGAAAATGTCGTAATTCCTTGAAAAATCAAATGAATGATTGCTCCTAAGTACACTCAACTGTGG
>NW_012151953.1:493210-495936 GCF_000956105.1 Propithecus coquereli | reverse complement strand
TCAGTTTTTCTGACTGCACCAGCTGATACAGCAGTTGGCCCATGTGATCCCTGGTGATCTGGCTCCTTTCCAGGGTGGACTCCACTCCCACTCGCACAAAAACGTGTAGCAGGCCCTGGGCATTCAGCTCTTCCACACACTGCATGGCTTCCTGTTCAAACAGCAAATAAAAGCTTACTCCAAAATTTGAATAGTGTTACCAGAGTGTTAAAACCTTTTACTTATAATAAAGTCAGTAGAAAACTCCATGAATAAGACAGTTTTCATATTTGTTTGTTTAACATAATATATAGCTCAGTAAAAAAAAAAAAAATGTATTTTTATAAGGCTAACATGTTTAAGTTAACAATGTTTTTGGGGACAGTCTTGCTCTGTTGCTCTGAGTAGAGTGCACTGGTGTCATGGTAGCTCACTGCAACCTCAGACTCCTGGGCTCAAGTGATCCTCCTGCCTCAGCCTCTTGAGCAGCTGGAACTACAGGAGCACACCACCATGCCCAGCTAATTTTTCTACTTTTAGTAGAGAGAGGGTCTTGCTGTTGCTCAGCCTGGTCTCGAACTCCTGAGCTCAAGCAGTCCTTCTGCCTTGACTTCCCAGAGCGCTAAGATTACAGGCATGAGCCACTGTGCCCAGCCAAGTCAACAATTTTATTAAAGATTAAAGGACTAGACTCAAACGTATTTTTCTACATAATGTTGATCTATTTTATGATCATTTAAAAAACGGAAAATGGTATATATTGTAAAATAGAAATCCAATGTCATGATTCAAAGGCCTTAACGTGACAATAGAAGTTACTCTGCCTGGGTATGTTAGTATTTGTACAACCTTCAGTGAAAAATGGTCTCCCTTCATAGAAAAGCTAAATTTAAGTGATATAGTTAGGATAAACATTAACATTCTTTTGGAAGTTATATGGTATGGGGCTTGTGAAGTGGTCCTTTGAGGAGTGATCCAGCTAGGTCTTTGGTCTGCAGGGTAAAAGCTTAGCAGCCAGAGTCACTGAATCACCAGTAAAGCAGTATACTTCCCTGCCCTCAGCTATTGCTCTGGGATCCAAAATCTTTTGGTTCAGTCTCTGCAGGAAGTAGCTCTTCCAAGTGGGAAGATGCAAGTGAGAAGGGCAGTCACCTGACTGCAGAAAGGAGGAAGGCTCATCTAGGTGTCTCACTGCTGTTGCTGTTTCTCCTCCCCACTATTTTATTTAGTATCTCCCTCACATTAACTTTTTATCTAAAGATATTTCAAATCTACAGAGAAACTAAAAAGTAGTACAATTTGAGCTTCAAGCTGGGGTTTAAAAAAAAAAAGTAGTATAATGTACAACTACGTATCTTAATATCTTCATTTTCTTTCTCTAAATGTCCAAATTTAATATTGATACAATAATGTTAATAAAAATATTATTTGACATATAGTACATATTCAAATTTCCACAATTGTCCCTAAATGTTCAATATAGTGTTTATTGTTGTTGAGTTCAATTGAGAACCTGACTTTACATGTCCTGATGTCATTTAAACTCCTTTAATCTAAAATAGACCTATTTCTCTTTTTTTTTTGTCTTTTCATAATATTGTCATTTTAAAAACAAGTCAGGGGAACAAAAAAATAAAACTAAAAACAGGTCGGTTGTCATGTAAAACTATTTCTTATATATATTTTTAATCAACCAATCCCTTTCTTTTATTTCTAGCCACATCTGCATGTCACACACATTCTTAGTCTGCTAAGTAAATTACCACTCATCTTTCTAACCTCCAACTTCCAGAATGTTGCTGCTGTCTATTTTCTGGACTCTTTATCCTTGTGGGCTTTTACCTCTTTTTAAGGTTCATTAATATCATTATAATGCCTTTTCATAGGGAGTGTAAATGAATATGCAAGTATTCAATCCTCAACATTTAACTTGAAGTGAATGTCTTCTAATGGAAATTCTTTCAGTGTGTCTGCGCAAGGGGTCAACATCCTGTATTATGATACTTCTGTCATAGCAGTTCATAACCTTGCTCTTCCACTTGATTTCCTCATGGTTTGCTTCTTCTTGTCTTTGAGCTCTCTGTTGAAAGGATACCTCCTGTTGTCTTCTCTGACTGCCCTATCATATCAATTCATTTTACTTTTCTGCACTAAAACATTATTTTGCTTTTTGTAGTTGTTGTTTGTTACCTATTTTAAGGGCCAGACTCGTCCGTATCTCCCCACTAGAGTGTAAGCTCCATAAAACCAGACTATGTTGTTCATCACATATATTATGGTATACTGAGACAGTAACCTCTAAAATATGGCTGGCATATTTCAGGTATTCAATAAATATACTGCACAGAGGCTAAAAACATACACGGTGGAGTCACATAGAGGTATGTTCGAATCCTGGCTCTGCCACTCACTACTGTATGAGTTTAGGAGTGTAACAATCTCTCAAGCTTCACTTCCCATCATGGGGTTTGCTGTGAGGAATATATATAAAAAATATATTAAAAGCACTTGGCACATTGCCAGGTACAACATAAAGGTTCAGTAAATATTAATTTGTATTACAATTAGTAACAATAGCACCGATTAAGATGTTAGGAAAAAAACTCTTCCTTAGGATGAGCTCTATAAGTCTTTAGCCTGACACATTAATACCCTAAAGGTAATGAGATAAAGCACAGTTTCTGTGCTGAAGCTAGAAGTCTAGCTTTGAATCTTGAATCTGATACTCATTAGCAGTATGATCCTGA
>NW_012151953.1:476231-481245 GCF_000956105.1 Propithecus coquereli | reverse complement strand
TTATCAATATGACATCTAATACCTTTTTTTGTTTTTGAGACAGTGTCTCACTGTCACCCAGGCTGGAGTGCAGTGGCGTGAACATAGCTGACTGCAGTCTCCAACTCCTGGGTCCGAGTGATTCTCCTGCTTCTGTCTCCCGAGTAGCTAGGAGTATAGGCACACACCACCACATCCAGCTGTTTTTTCTTTTTAGGTAGAGATGAGGTCTTGCTATGTTACCCAGGGTCTTGACCTCAAGTGATCCTCTTGTCTAGGCCTCACATCTAACACCTCTTGAAAACTTTGTATTTATCCAGTAATGTGCTAAGTATTTACACGTATTAATTTTCATAATAACCCTATAAGGTAGGTACAACTTATCTCCATTTAACAGATGAGGAAACGAACATAGATAGGTTAAATACATGAGACAATTTTTAGAGCATTATCTGAGCAGGTCCTCTAAGTACATACATGCTAAGTACATATAAAAACTACAGGTTGCTAGGGAAGATAAAGACAACAGAAGACAATCTACTACCTTCTCTTCGGTTTGTCTTGCAGTGGTTCAACAGTGTTAGGATTTTCCCTCATTTGAGGGGCTCTATGCGGCATGTGCACTCTAAGAGCAACGTATGGTGTGGGAGGCTAAGGGGACTTGTAAGAAATTCAGATTGCTCACTATACATCAAGAGGACCTCATCACCATAACATTTAATAAAAAAGAAAATTTATAAACTGCTGAGGAAAGGCATATATAGGGAACGAGAACTATGTTACAAAATTTGAGGCTGCCCTTTAACTTCTAAGGTGCTGAGTACATGTGTTGCTATCTTGTGTTGATTCTGACATCTACCCATGTACAAAGTCTCCTTTGTATTTTTCCTTCCAAATTTAAGATCTCAAATCTTTGTCTCTATGTGCTCATCAAGAGCCTCTCACCCGACTCCCTTGTTTTATTGCGCTCAGCCTCCGCGCTGTCCCGCTCCACATCCACGCCTCCTGTGAGCTGTTTCACGGTCTCCAGCATGTCCCTTCGCTGCTCTTCTTGAGACTGATTGTCTAACAGGTCTTTACTGCTGCTGCCCCGCATGAAAGTGTTTGGACGAGCTGCTGCAGATGGAAGGGGCTTGTCATTCTTCTCCCTGCCCATGCTTCCACGACTTAAAAAACAAAACAACACTTTTCAAAAGAAAGACAACTCTGTACCTCCTATATATTCAAATTATAAAATAACATTAAGACTTTCTAAAAGTATACAGAATAATGTTCTACAGATAACATTAGATATGTGAGGCACCAATTATATTTCAAAGTACAGTTATTAATATAAACAAGTAAAATCATCAGAATAAGATGCTTTAATTTTTTTCTCTAATATAAAAGGGATACTACTTAAAATTTTAAAATGTTAGTGGTAATTCCTCATTTTAGTTTTAAACAAATCTAAGAAAAGAGAAGACAGTGATAAAAGTATGAGCTAAATGAATGGAAGTAAAACAAATACCAAGAGAATGTGGTATCATTATCTTCGAAATTAAACAATGATACTTTATTTATTCATAAACTTCAAACGTATGGAAAATATTTGAGGATCAAGTAGAAGCAGTCTTTGACTAGACAAACTCATATACTTTATTCATTTTTAAGAGAGAATCTACATATCTCCCAATTTAGTCTTCTTTTAGACAAAGCTAATGGTGTCTGTTTGGTGGTCCAGCGCTGGTATTATCCACTACAGCTTCAGGAAACCTGGTCAGTTGATGACAGCAGATGTCTACCGCAACCAGTTAGATTAAATGATGAGGATTCTTGCGATTAAGCAGCCAAGATTGGTCAACAGAGACAGGCCAATCCTCTTGCAAGACAACGCTTGACCACATGGGTTACACAAACAATGCTGCTCAAACTATAGAGGCTGAACTTGGAAACTCTATCATCCATTATATTCACCAGAGCTTGCACCAACTGACTACCACTTTTTCCAGGTTTTGGACCACTTCTTCCAAGGAAAAATATTCAATTCTCAACAAGCTGTGGAAAATGCCTTTCACAATTTCATCGCTACTCGCTCTCCAGGCTTCTTTGCTGGGGCATAAATATGCTACAGTTAAGACGGCAAAACTGTGTGGATGAGGTCTTGCGAGGTTGCCCAGTCTGGTGTCAAACTCCTGGCCTCAAGTGATCCTCCTGCCTTGGGTTCCTAAAGTGCTGGGATGACAGGTGTGAGCCATTGTGCCCAGACTGAAAGAACTTTTAATAATACAATGCCAAAGCAAAAGTAGTAAATATATCTGAGAAATATTTTGATAAGATAGTTTTAACAGATAAACCTTTCCTAACCTCAGATTACTAACTAGATCCTGTTATATGAGCTTTCCTAATACCCTGTAGGTCTATTAGCATTTATTATAACTACAATTTAAATAACTGTGCAGTTATCTTTTTACTGTCTGTTTCTGCCATTTGACTGTAGGGCTCATGAAGTCAGGTAGCATAGGTCTATCCTATTTACTACCATGTTAAAAGGAAAATCAAGGAGAATGGAAGGGCTTAAGAAGGGCAAATTCAAAGCCATGTCTTAAAATGTTTGACTTAGGCTGTCTGACCCTGGCACATTGTTTATCCCTTTGTGTCTCTGTTTTCCTCTGATGAAATAAAGAAAAAGTAATGCTGGGCATACATCAAGGTTAATATGAGAATGACAATGACTGTACAGAACCCTGACAGGTATATAGAGAGTGAAAGGAATGCCTCGTGATGATAATGTGTTGTTTTTGTTCATTAATATCAAAGTCAATTTGGTTTTCCCTCAGTGGGGATGGACTGGTACCCATTCTCTCTTCCCACCACTTGATCTTGTGAACTATAGTATCAATTTAAAAAGAGTACTTGGCAGAAATGCATCAGAGTTAAGCAAGCAGAATTGTGTAGGACTTGGATTACTCAACCTAAGTCTGACCAGTTCACCATGACACCTGATTTAGATCAGAACCAAGTAGTTACATCTGTCTGTCACAGGGTTTTCTGTGTTGTTGTTGCTTTCTTTTCTTCTTCTTTTTTAAAATCTCATTTACCTTAAAATCATTAATGTGTAGAAATTCATCAATGATAGATTTGGACTTCTTCTCCATCTCCTCTTCTGATAATGCAGGCTTGTCAGGGGCTGAAACAGCTGAAATTTCTGGTTTCATTACTAGCGAAATTAAAAACAAAAGTGAAAAAGTAAAAATGATAAAAATTACTGTTAAAATGGTGGGATGACTGACAATATTTATGTGCTTTTACATTGTTCTTTCAGAAAAGGCATTTAATAGATATAAGTTTGACAAAACAAGACACCTCAAAGGAGGAAACAGAAAACTTAGTTTAGAATAGCTATGCTCTAAGTAACTTCATAATCTACAACACTTAACAAGATCTAGGGACATGATACACTTTTCTAATTAGAGCTTTTTTATTCCTTTCTGTACTTTGACTGCTCCCCATTGCTTAGACAATGAAGAACACACTAGGCCTTCATGATCCTACACAGGTCAGGCCCCGGCTTACCACTGAGCTGAGCCACGCTGGCATTGGGCAGCTGCTTGAACATAGCAGGTTATTAAGTATGAAATGTCAGATTTTCCTTAAGTGCTAAGTTTGACAACTTATATCTCTGATATTTCATTTTGACACTTCTTTTTTATGTTTATTGTGAAGGTACATCCTCAGTTTTTCAAACGCATGTCTTGGCTTGTGATTATCTTGTGAAATTTTTTTTTACAGCAATTTTTGTGACACCAAAATTTTTGGTAAAAATTCGTGTTATTTTTGAAAACAAGTTCTGCCATGGAACCAATGGAGTGCAGACAGCTTGAAATATCAACGAAGTGTTTGAGAAAGAAGTGGCTAATGAACGCACAGTTTGAGAAGTTCCGTTCTGGTGATCTTAATCTTGAAAATGAGCCACATGAGCAACCTGACACCAAGGTGGATAATGATGAGCTGAAAGCTGTAGTGGAAGCGAATCCATCTCAACCTACACGTGAAATAGCAGCAAGGTTTGATGTTATTATTCCAACAATATTAGACCATTTGAAACAAACTGGCAAGGTAAAGAAGCTGGATAGATGTATTCTGCGTCAATTAAATCAGCGTCAGAAGAGAAATCATCTTGAAGCTTGCCTTTCTTTGCTGTCATGACATAAAGGCAAACCATTTCTACACCTTATTGTTATGTGCAATGAAAAATTAATTCTTTTTGATAATTGCAAGCATTCAGCTCAATGGCTGGATAAAGACGGAGTGTTGAAACATAGCCCAAAACCAAATCCTCATCAAAAAAAGCTAATGGTGTCTGTTTGGTGGTCCAGCGCTGGTATTATCCACTACAGCTTCAGGAAACCTGGTCAGTTGATGACAGCAGATGTCTACTGCAACCAGTTAGATTAAATGATGAGGATTCTTGTGATTAAGCAGCCAAGATTGGTCAACAGAGACAGGCCAATCCTCTTGCAAGACAACGCTTGACCACATGTGTTACACAAACAATGCTGCTCAAACTATAGAGGCTGAACTTGGAAACTCTATCATCCATTATATTCACCAGAGCTTGCACCAACTGACTACCACTTTTTCCAGGTTTTGGACCACTTCTTCCAAGGAAAAATATTCAATTCTCAACAAGCTGTGGAAAATGCCTTTCACAATTTCATCGCTACTCGCTCTCCAGGCTTCTTTGCTGGGGCATAAATATGCTACAGTTAAGACGGCAAAACTGTGTGGATAGTTTAGGCGCATACTTTAATTGTGCTGCTTCTTGTTTGAGATATAATAAACTACACTTTTGATTTGAAATTGGACGTTTCATATTTAATGACCTAATACCATGGCTCCTCCTCGTGTGACTTTGCTTAGAGTGCTCCTACTGTCTGGAATGCTCTTTCTCTCTGCTGCACACCCCACCCTCTCTGCAAACCCCTTTCATTCCTCCTGGTCCTTCAGATGAGGGAAGCCTCCCCTCTCACCACCCTGCCCCAATTCTAGATAG
>NW_012151953.1:461458-473651 GCF_000956105.1 Propithecus coquereli | reverse complement strand
AAAAAAATAAAAGTTGGAAAGCTTAAAGAAACTTCAGTTCTGAAAGTGCTTATATCAAAAATCTTATTCTCTGTCACTACAGATCCTCATTCATTTTATACAAACAAGCCAACAGAATACTTCACTGTATCAATCCTACAAAACTGGAAGTAGGATGATGGTAGAATACAGAGATTAGTGAAAACTGAAGAATCACCTCAAATATAACTTGAAGAACAGTGTGACAGAGAAATGTATGGATGGCTTATCATGTTCTTTAATTCACACGTTTGAGAGTGTTAGGTTATCCTAGAGCATCCAGGGGCATTAGCTTGAAGGAAATCAATTTCAGGGAAGAAGGGAATGCATCTACAAAGACTATCATCATAACCCTTGTGGATGTACATGGCAGGGTGTGTGTGTGTGTGTGAGAGAGAGAGAGACAGACAGATAGATAACAGGACGGCCTTGAGTAAACATAAAAAGCAGGCTTCTCACCTAGTTAAGGTCCTTCGGGAATCAAACTCTACAGGCGGGGATGACGTGGACCCTGAAGATGCTGGAGGTTGCAGAGCAGAGAATCTGTTTAAACTGGAAGCACTTGCCCGTAAGGCATCTACAGGTGTTGAGATTTAGAAAAAAACACAAATCACATGACTTAAATGCAAATAATCAGTCACCCGCCTCCCTGGGTGGGGCCTGAGACCAGGCATTTTTTAATCAGCTTAGGTGATGCCAATCTCTTGGTCCATCTACCATCCTCCGAGAAGCAAAGTGTTAAGTAGGAAATCTGTATGTAAAGGAAGGTTTAGAAATCTTTGTTCATTACAACGATTTGCTCCTTTAAAAACATAATTATCTTGGTCAGGGCGCAGGGTTGGGAGTGGCAAATAGGAGGTAAGGGAGGAAAGCAAAAACAGAGAACACTGCACTTCAACAAAGCTAACCAAGGTAAATGCTATGACCTCATGCACGTAAAAATATGCATGTGGGTTTAAATGAGTAATGAAATTTTTAAAAATTTAAAGAAAAAAAAGGCTGAAATTAGTAGAAGGGACATATGGGAAGAAGGTTAACACTGAAATTTTTCTTCTTTCCACTGGGCTTCTTCAGCTATTAAGATGTGTTTGTGATGTTCCAAACATTTTCAGTCCTAAGGTCAAATCTCTCAAAATCTGATTTTTTAATGAAGATTTTGCAAATGTTTCAATCCAGTTCTTTATTCTTTTACAACTCCTTGTGATTAAATATTTCTACATATTAAGATTCCTTCTATCAGCATAATTATTTTCCTTTTAATTTGGAGTCCCAGTAATTTCTCTAACTACATTGAATTTGTGAACAACACGGGAACCTAAAAAATCAAAGTGTTAAATAGCCTAACTGAACTAAAAGATTTTTTAAAATATTTAAAATTATCTAAAGATACTTACAGAGGAGGAAACTCTTGATTTATATCAGAAGGAGAGGGCCACCAATAAAAGTTTGGAAGATGTTTTCTTAAAATCATTATTTAATGACTATGGGAACGTGCTGTAAGGTGAACACTAACAGAACACATCTAGGTTTGAGGAGGGACGTTCAGTACTTACCAGTCTCACTTGCCTTTGCTCCGCCACTGCTGCCTTTCCCCCAGCTGCCTAGCTGTGCTTTAGGTACCAGCTGAATTTTCTCATCAATTGTGGGCTATAACATAAGTGACCACAAGTCAATGATAGGAAATATTCTAGAAGAGTAGTTTTTCTTGTATTCTTCTTCAGTGCGTTAGAACCAATTTAGCAACGAAACTGTGTTTGGAATGCCAACTGAAGAAACATAAACTGGGGCAAGGCGTGGTGGCTCACGCCTATAATCCCAGCACTTTGGGAGGCCAAAGTGGGAAGACTGCTTGAGCCCAGGAGTTCAAGACCAGCCTGGGCAACATGGTGAGACACTGTCTCTATGAAAAATAAAAAAATAAGCTGGATGTGGTGGTGTGTACCTATAGTCCCAGCTACTTGGGAGGCTGAGGCAGGAGGATCCCTTGAGCCCAGAAGTGTGAGGTTGCAGTGAGCTATGATGACACCACTGCACTCCAGCCTGGGCAAATAGAATGAGACCCTGTCTCAAAAACCAAAAAACCCCCCATAAATTGGAGGTGTTCTCAGGACTAGCATCCCTGTGGCCCCTGCCTTGGATTCCAGTTTCCACAAAATACAGTTGTGAAGGCACTGGTCTGAGAATGCATTCAGGACTTCCTATTTAAGATGGCTTATTAATTTGCTAAATATTATAAGTAGTTTCTAATGATTCTTTTTATACAATAATGCCAAGTAATTTAAAAAAGAAAAAAAAGGAATACACAAATACTGTAAAATCAACTCATTAATCTCCTTACATGATTGTCAGAAAACAGGTCAATAGACACCCAAAAATTTCATGTTGGGGCTAGGGATAGGGAGGTGAAATGTGATTCAGTAAAGGAGAAGAAAAAAGAGAACGGAACATTAGGCTGGGAGTTCAGGGAGTTCAGGTGGCTAATACCTATCTCATTTAACCTGCCAAGCACTTGAGTACAAGTGAAATGAATTACATTGTAATGCATACTAAGAAACACATGTATTAATAATATAAGAGCTATAATACAGCTCTTTGTAACAAAGGTATTTCTATGTTCTGACAGCTCATAATATGCTGCCTTTCTATTTAACATGTTTTCACACAAATCTTTCCCAATTAACAGTAAATATGTTTGATCTGTTTTGAACTTTTTCTAGGATATTCATGTAGAGTACCTACAGTCTAATTATCTGAATACACAGAGGTTGACACTTTTTATATTTTTCAAAGTATTAAGGTAGTAATATTAGAGTAATATTAGATAGCAGCATCATTCTTTTTAATAGTGTCCATGAATAGAAACTGTAATATTTAAAAACACAAATGTTATTAAATACTGATATAATTTTCAAAGATGTTGGGGCTGATGGAGGAATTCTTTTATGTGTATGTGTTTGATTAGTAATTTATTAAATCCACCTGTCAAGTGATCCATTCTGTATGGAGCCTTTGAAACGATGTTTTCAGAGTTTATTTACAAGCACTGAAAACAGATGGTTCTGTAAAACTTACAAGTAATTATAGGCTCCTTAAACTCACAATATACATTATTTCAACATTTGAACAAAAGCCCATTTTCTTCAAAAATAATTTTCTGCTGCTTTCTCATAAAAATATTAAAAAAAGTTTAACATTTACAGTTTTAAAAACCTACATATAACTCAAATTAAGATTTTTCTACCTCTTTCCAAAAAGTTTAAAAACATCACAGAATAATGTGATGTTAAACCAATCTCACCACAATAAGAGCATTTTACTTTTAAGAAATATTGTGCAGTCTTTCCTTTTTAACCTTTCATTCTAGATTTCAACTAAGTATATGCTATAAAAAACAAATCTAATTAATCCCAGTCATTCATATTTATGCAGTACACTGTCATACATGACCAGTTATCATATCAACTGTAATACCATAATTGCAAAAATGGCAAAAGTCAATCTTTATGAAAGCTTAAAACAAGTTTTAATACAAGGTGACAAATATTGCCCTAATTTTCTATAAAAATTACCTCTCTTCCTTCTACCTATTTCCTCTTTGAATAGTACCTTTTATAGCATGTTAATACACAAGATGCAATTTTCCTTAAGTTAGCCTTGTACATGGTTGCTTTGTTTTCTAATACACAAATTTATCAGAAGGCACTGAGACTGGACCCTAAGGAGTTTCAGATTTTTTGTCACTTTTTAGGTTCCTCTAGAATGATTTTCCTCAGACAAGGATAAAAGAATAATTGAGAAGAACTTAAGGAACCAGAAGAAAATGAATGATACAACATAGCAACTTGAAACTTGTAGCATTTGAAAGGTATAAATAAATCAATAGGTTCCTAGAACTTATCATTTAAGACAAACAGAACGACATTCTCAATATATACATAAAAATGGACCACATTTATTAACAATAGGAAAACTCTTAAGCTTATAGTAACAATGTATTAAATCTTATATAGCAACACACAGCCAAAAGCATTAGAAATCCGTCGCCAGATATTCTGATGTACTATCCTAAAAACAAGGGTGATACAAACCATTAACATAGAGTATGGCATTTATTTCAGGAGAAAAGACACGTTTCATCACAAAAACAGATTTACAGATTTCAGCTTTAAATACGTTCTAGAGAAATATTTTAAAGATAAAAAAGAAAAGACTCACCTTCAAAATAAAAGTATATATAATTCATTATAAATACTCTTTATGCTTTTACAATGTAAAACATTTAGAAACTTTTGAATTCTAGGTATTTTTACCAGTTAACCTATTTGGCCATAACGTATCCTAAATTCCTTTTGAGAATTACATTAATGTTTTCGGTCCATCAGTCCAATATAGATGGAGCAATTCTACTTCTTTTTCTTCTTTTGTGGTTCTTCCCTAGCGGTGCTATCTGTTCTGGTGCTGCTGCTACTGGAAGAGCTGGAAGGTGAGTCTGAACCAGAGGAGGAGGAAGAGGTTGTGGAGGAGGCCGAAGATAATGAACTAGAGGAGTTTTCATCAGTGTCACTGTCTTCTGAGGAGGATGAGGCAGACGTTTCTTTCACTCTGATTAAGAATCACTAGCTGAACCATCATTGCTATTGCTACTGGAACTGGTTACACTCTTAGAGCTTTTCTTCTTGGTCTTTCTATATTAGTTTCTCTAATGCTTTGTTATAACAATTATCTTTTTTTTCTTCTTTTAAAGCTTTTTTTAGTTCTGCTGTTCTTAAAGGCCTATGTAGATATTTTCTTTTTCCTATGCATTCATAAGCCCAATGTTCAAATTCCAAGCATTTCGGACATCTTACATTTTGCTTATTTGCTTCAACTTGTCTCTGGGCTATGAGCTGATACATGCGAGTCGCCATCTTAGTGCAGCTGAGGCCTGCTGAGCTGGGTTTTGGGAAACTCCTCAGATGGAACGGGGACTTCAAACACACTGGAGGAATTCTTTAATCATAAGGTTTTGGTTAAAACTGTCTCTAGCTGGAAATGGAGATGGATGGGAATCAAGTTGTATTCAGCAATGGAATTCCTGCTCTGAGACATAAGTAACTAGAAGAATGCATAAGAATCTTGGAGAATAGGATCCTAGCTAATTACAGCATTGAGAGATCCAGAGGAGAAATGTTCTTTTATTTATTTATTTTTTTGTGAGACAGGGTCTTGCTCTATTGCCTGCGCTAGAGTGCAGTGGCATCATCACAGCTCACTGCAACCTCAAGCTCCTGGGCTCGAGGGATCCTCCTGGCTCAGCTTCCCTAGTAGCCAGGTCTACAGGCACATGCCACCACATCTGGCTAATTTTTACATTTTTTTGTAGAGAAGGGGTCTCACTATGTTGCTCAGGCTCGTCTTGAATTCCTGGCCTCAAGTGATCCTCCTGCCTTAGCCTCCCAAAGTGCTAGGATTATAAGCATGTGCCACAGTGCCTGGCCTGAGAGCGGGAAGGTTCTAACATGAAGCAAAGTTGGTGTTTTGTTTTTTGTTTTTTTTTGGAGACAGAGTCTCACTCTGTTGCCCAGGCTAGAGTGCAGTGGCGTCAGCCTAGCTCACAGTAACCTCAAACTCCTGGGCTAAAGCAATCCTTCTGCCTCAGCCTCCCGAGTAGCTGGGACTACAGGTATGCAACACCATGCCCAGGTAATTTTTTCTATATATTTTTAGTTGTCCAGCTAATTTCTCTCTATTTTTAGTAGAGATGGGGTCTCACTCTTGATCAGGCTGGTCTTGAACTCCCGACCTCGAGCGATCCTCCTGACTTGGCCTCCTAGAGTGCTAGGATTACAGGTGTGAGCCACCGTGCCCAGCCCATGAAGCAGTTTTGGGAAAACCATGAAAATACAAGCGACAGTTCATTTTATTCTTATTTTCTCAAAGACTTTTAATTTTTGTCAGTTATCTTCTTTTATTTCATGTTTTCACATTAGCTTTAGATTGTCTTTAGTATTCTGCTGGCAGGCTGCCAATTTTCAGAACTATGGAACATATATTACAAGTAAGGATCAAACTAGACTTGCAAACAGTTTGAAAAACCCACGGGACTGTAGAACTTTCTACTTTCACCAAATTTAATTCCAGTTTCTCCACATTCTCCAAAGTTCTTCATCCTACTTTTAGTAATTAATTTCTACTGCTGAAAACATCTGCTAGGAGAAACTTCTTTCCTCTTATTGCCCACAGACTCTCAGGAGAGAGGAAAGTAGAGTATATTAAATCTTTATTACAAAGTGATTTCTAGTAGGTCCTCTGTGATTTCTTTAGGCCTTGGATATGGCAAACCATACCCCATTAATTCCTTTCATGGTCAGATTTAAACAGGTAACTGCCTCTTCCCCAGAGGTAAGGATACACTGTAGAAAAGCTTGCAATTGACTAAGGCTTATGAAGTATTTTTGTTGTCATATCTCTTATATTAAGCATCTCCTAACTCTAGGAATTAACCCAGTCATTTCCTCTTTAGGAAAACCTCATAGAAATAAAAAGACTAATGCCAAGACAAGTATGTAGAATACAGTGATCAATACTGACTTGTAGAAAAGTGTCTGCATTAAAAAACAACCACCACACAAAATTCGCAATATTGCAATTTTATATGAGCAGGAAGTACTTTTGAGACTCATGTTTTGGAACTGTTGTAAATTGTATTAAAAAATTTTTATATCAAAGGCATCAAAAGAGAATGTTGATTGTGTTTTAAACATCCCACTCACCTTAGTAATTTTCAGGAATTTTGAGGGGTCCAGTACCCGACTATTCTTGGCTCCTTGTACAGTGTTCCACCCACCTTCGTCCACTCTCTGGACGCCTACAGGGAGAGTACGAACAGAGTAAGCCAGTCTTTCACTTGTTTCATGTCAGTTTGACAGGGAAAGAGTGAGCCACATTTTCAACTCATTCACTTCAATCAAAACCAAGGAAAAAGACAAAAGAAGCTGTTAAAGCATTGCTGACAGATTCTTTAATACCCACAGCATGAAAATATAAGCAGAAGCACTCTGCTTATATTGGATCTCCCACGAAACATTACTGACCTAGAAAAAAACCAATCGACACAAATGAATATTCCCAGGCAGGGCCAAATCTAGTGTTTATAGAGTTAATGACTAGAACACTTTGGGAGAAGTAAGATGGAAATTATTTATTCTGAAGTTTATTGCACTTATTGGTGTCAAGTGACACATGTATGCTTTGATCTTCCCCCAAATCTGCTTATCCCACATTTCAGCTGCTCAGGCAGAAAAAGTTGACTCCTCTTTCTCTCACACTTCACATCCAATTTGTCAGCAAATGTTGTCAGTTCAACCTTTACAGTATGTTCAGAATCTAGTCCCTTCTAACTACTACCAACATTAGCAGTTTTGTTTAAGACACCAACATCTCTTTCCTGGATTACTGTACAAACCTCCTCTTTGGCTTCCCTGCTTCCACCCTTAGCTATTTTCATCATAGTAGCCAGTGTATTCCCAGTAAAGTATAAGCCAGATTCTGTTACTTTTCTGTTCAAAACACTTCTGATACCTTTCTATATCACTCAGAGAAAAAGATAAGATTCTATACAAATGGCCTACCAAGCTCTAAATAATCTGGCCCCTCTTGGCTCTCAGTCCCAATCTTCTACCCTTCTTCCCCTTTGGCCCTTAGCTTCAGCCACACTGGACTCCTTGCTGTTCCTTGAAAATACTGCTTCAGGGCCTTTATACTTAGTATTCCCTTTGCCTAAAACCCTCTCTCCCCAGATAGCCACAATTTAACACTCCCTCACCTGCTTCAGGACTTTGCTCAAATAATACCAACCTTAATAGATTCTCCAACCTACTTATTTAAAATTGCAACCCTACTCACCATAAGCCCTGCACTCCTCACTTCATCTCCCTTCTTTTTCTATGGAACAATTTTATTTGACAAATTATATACATTATATCATATATATAAAATGTTATATTGACAAATTATATTATATTTTTCTTAAGTATTTGTTTACTGTCTTTTCCATCCCAGTAAGGTATAAACTGGATGAGGAAAGGGATTTTGTCTCTCACTAAGTGACAGACACTCAATAAATATTCTTTGAATGAATGAATGAAAAATCACCAAACTGTCTATCCAAAAGCTTTCCTGATCCTAACATACTTCTTGATTTTCTATGAGCTTCCTGATTCTAACATACTTCTTGATTTTCTATGAGCTGTCTGATATTACTGATCTTAAAAAGACTTGCTTCTTCCTTGTTTCTGTGACTCATACATCCTAGTTCTCTCTCTCCATGTGCTCTATATCTGTCATTTTTCCAAAAGTTCTTTTCCTCCTTTAGTCATCTGTGGACATCCTCCAAGAATTAGGTTTTGATATCTTCTCCTTTCCTCTCTCAACCTAGTTCAATAATAAATAAGTCATTACCTGAGATGTACTGTGATAGGTACTAAGTGTGCGGAAGATGAGTCAGGTGCGGCATCTCATGAAACATAAAAGTAATCTTTCTTCCCTGGAGAATTCCTCTGTCCTAACAATTTTACTATGAACTCTAGTCTGTCTGTGATAATAGCTAGTGGTTACTGAGTATTTACTATGAGCCAGATGTTACAATGAATACTTTAAATATTACCTCATTTCATTCTCACACAGATCCTAGGTACTACTATTAGTTCCATTTTACAGATAAAGTGATTTGTGCAAGGTCATACAGCTAGGAAGTAGGAGAGCTGAAATTCAAAGCCAGACAGTTAGGCTCCAGCGTTTATGCTCTCAACCACTACACTGTATGACCCAGTCAGTACCCTGATCACTTAACTGCACAGTGGATTAATGAGTGTTCCCATTTGACTGTCCTATGATCATCTCAAAATAAAGAGGCTCAAAAGAAAAATTATCATTTCCCTCTGAAGTTGTTTTCCTTTTCCAATGTTCCTAAACTTAGTCAATGGACTATTTTCTCAGGTGTAAAATGCTTTCTATTTCATCTTTTGTATTTTTTTGCATCTGTTTCTTCCTTTCTATTCTTATTGCTACAAAGTCTCACCTTACAAGCAGGATTTCAGCAACAGTAACATTACTGATCCAGAGTAGCCCTTGGATTCATTGTGCAAAGAACAATAGAGTGATTCTTATTAGATACCTCTAGCGTAACATTATTCTTTGTTGAATGGCTCTTTAATGTCTACCAAATCAAGTCAAAAGTTCTCAGTCTGGTCCCATTCTTGCAAACATTTTTTCATTCCTTCTGAATACTTAAATTTTGCTCCAATCGGTCTTGTTCATTTCTTTTTACAACATGTTTATTTTAATTACATGACTAAAACTGTTCTCTTCCAAATATCAACAATCCTTCAAGATCTAGGTTCAAGTGCTCCTTCCTCAAATAAAGATTTCTGCCAGCTTTCTATCTCTCTTCTCTAAATTTTAACAACCTTAATGTAGAACACTTTTCATAACTGATAATATCTTCCATTTGCTTGACAAATGTTCCCTGTATTAGTTTTACCTTGCCAGATAAGTTGCAAGCTTTTAGAGAGAAGGAACTATATTTCCCACTTCTATCTCTGACCACTACTGAGTATATAGAAGATGTCCAATAAAGTCTTATCGATTAATGGCTTTTAAGTAGTCAAAGAAATCATGTTCATGCAATCTCTGCTTTTACTCAATAACTAGTCTCCAGGTGAAACTGCTTCATTTTTCTTTCTGATCTCATATTACATCTAAAGAGAGAATTCTTAAATATGTGTCCCCCAAACTTTCAGGTTCTCTAAAGTCAGGTAGACTCTATCCCTCACCTGGTCTTCTCTTCTCCTTGGTCATGAGCTGCTGGACCTTCCTTTGTTCTTCTTGTTCTTCTATTTTAGCCTCTTTGTGAATCTGTTCAATAGTTTTAGGCCCTTGATCTGCTCTTCGAGATACCCAATTACACTACAAAAAGTAGAAAATAAGGTTATCAACCAAATAACCAAAAATAAAAATAAAAAAAAAATTTTAAATCTTTATTTTTCACTCTGGAAAAGTATAAAATACCTACATAATCTGCTATTATGGCAGTTTCTCATCTGTCTTATAGATGGCACTATGAGTAGTTTGAGAATTAAAGCTAACAAATTACATTCTTCTCAATCAACCATGGCCAACTGTATGTTGAACATTCCAATAGCCGATGAATAAAAAAAACAGAGTTAAAGACTGGCCTAAATATATATATTTTTAGCATGGCATATCTTTCTCCATGGCCCAAATGTATTATATCATTATTTTGTACATTTGAAAGGAGGAAAGAGAAGATGAATCAAAAAGGATGAGGATTCCTTAGCCTTGCCTTACTTTGGGGTATTACTACACAGATCATATCACACTCCATAGGAGTTCTAAATTAAGCATGACTAACATTTTTCTTCCTCCAACTTCATGGTTCTGTTCTGGTATCCTACACAAAATGCCACACCACTTTGCCCTTTGGTTATTTCCTCTCCTAAGGACAAAACAAGCTATGTCTTTATAACTATACTTCTCTTTTCCTTCCTAGCTATAGTCCTAACATCTGATATAAGTACAAGTGGTTGAAAGCTTGGGTGGAGAAGTTTTTTGTATTTATTTGTATTAGCTAGAGGCAAGGATGGCAAGCAGGTTTAAACCAGCATGTAAATTCTGATCAACTGGTAGTGGCTTTGGTAATAAGAAGGATCCTAAGATCACATCTGGACTTAGCAGGATAAAGAACCATCATCAGTGTTATCTGGTTTGGGTGCAGGATAGGGGAGAGGAGGGGCCCTGTATTCACTTTCTCTAGTTTAGGGCAGGCTGCAGCATATTCCCTGTAGGAGTTAAATTAAGAAAAGAGAACAGAGGTGGTAGTGGTTAAGAACTGTATCTGGCATGAGAAATGAGGGGGAAAAAAGGAGCAGAACAGGGGGGTCTACAGGAAAAACAACAGGGAAGAAACCACTAATATCTGTAAGCTGGGAAGTTTACACAATTATCTCATTAAATCTTTACAACAAATCTTCAAGGTAGGCAATATCCCCATTCGAGAAATTAAAAACATAAAGCTCAGGGAAGTTAAATGTATTCATTATGGATATGAGATTTTCTGATTTATTAAGCTTACAAAGACTAAATTTAATTGACCACAGTTTGAATTCAAAATGGCCAATTTCAAAATTGCAATGTGGTTTGATAATCAGAGTAAGGAGAAGAAAACAAGTAACAGGCAACAGGCCTTCTGTCCTTTCACGTAACTCTCACTGCAAGTTTGTCAATTCAAGTTCTAAGAGACCCGAAGCTTCTGCTTTATGCATTAAGTTCAGGCATAAAGCATTAAGCATTAAGCTTTTACACATGTAAAGTATAGACCATCCTTCCCCAATCCAATTCTTTAAGAGAGACTGGACCACTAGGCTTATTTATTTATTTATTTTTCCTACTCACCAGTCTTAGGTCTATCACATCTTGAAGCATGAATCGAATCCTAGATGAGGTTTTTCTTTCTTTCACAATTTTCTCCATCTGATTAAAGTACTGGTCCATACGTGGCTGCAAGAGACAAAATCATTAGTATTCCCAGCTGAGGAATTCAAATGTAATTTTACCATGTAGAATTTTTAAATAGTCTAGGAATATCAATTGATACCCAAAAGGTAATGTAGCAGAATTTTTAGTCGTGTATATGACAACCCAAAATAAAGACTACACTTTCCAGGTTCCCTGGTAACTAGCTTTGGTCATGTGATTAATTACAGGCCAGAATATAAATGGAAATGTTATACTTCAGGCCCCTGGAATATTCCTTGAAAGAGCAGAGGCTGTGTCCTTTTCCCCTTTCCTACCTTCTCTGGTGAGAATGTTTAGGACAAGGGTTATACCCGAGGAATAGAAGAACATTAAGCTGGAAGGTCTGACCTCTGAACTTTGTTTACATTAAGCGATAAAGAAACCTCAATCTTACATAAACCACTGGGTTTTCTGTCACAGCCAAACATAATCCTAGCTGATTCCGATGTTATGAAGTATTTCTGACATTATTTCTTTTTTTTGAGACAGAGTCTCACTCTTTTGCCCGGGCTAGAGTGAGTGCCATGGCGTCAGCCTAGCTCACAGCAACCTCAAACTCCTGGGCTCAAGTGATCCTTCTGCCTCAGCCTCCCGAGTAGCT
>NW_012151953.1:438415-461298 GCF_000956105.1 Propithecus coquereli | reverse complement strand
GGCCCTGACATTATTTCTTTGAAGCACTTCTAATTTCCACAACCCTTATTTGGACAGCACTATGCTATGTTTGAATTGTAGTATTTTTAATGATTTCTTACATTATGGTTAGATAGCTGAGTCATTAATTAGAGCATAAACTCAAGAAAGCTACCGGGTCTTCATTTCAGCATCACCCTTAGGTGTGGCTCATAGTAACTTTTCTCTCCTTATTTCTGCTCACAATTTGCTATACATACAAATGACTTGTGAAATGGTTATAGAGGAAGAAAAAGAACAAGAGCCAAATAATGTGAACAATCTACAAATTGGCTTTTATGTAATTTGGGACCCTCCTCACCTCTGACTAGTGGAAATGTGCTAAGAAGCATGATGGTCAAACACTGACAATGGAATAGGTAAAAGAAGAAAACTGAGCAATCTAGACTTGTTGAGGCAAGATGGAACTCTTTTGTTGACAGTCTAAGTTCTTTTGCAACTGACAAAGAGCCCGTCCTGAAGGTTTCTAAGTTACCGAAGTTTTACCTTTGCTTTCTCGAAGTCCAGGTCTTTGCCAATGGTGGTGAGCAGGCGACACAGGCACTCCAGGGATTCTTCATCATGGTTCTTCAGCAGCTTCACCACACAGTCATGCATGATGGCTTCAGTAAGCATTTTGAGTTTAAAGAGTTCTCCAATAAACTTGATGTTGCCAATGGATCTCCGCCGGGCTTTGTCCTTGGCTTCTTCTAGTTCATCATGAAGTCTTGTCCTCTCCTCTGGCTGTTGTGTAGGGAGGAATAATAGCATCTGGATGATGAAAACTGTACTGCACAATAGACACTAAGATTCACAGTTCTTACCCTTTCTGGGGGTCAGGTTCCCTCTGAGAACCTGACAGCTAACCATGGACTTACTCCTCAGAAAACTGAACTATACCCAAAAGTTTGCATCCATTTCAGATTTCTGGAACAAAGCAATGTCTCTGAGGTCTAGGATTAGACTGAATCCCTGGCTTGGAGAGGTGAGCTGCTCTGACATTAGGCACTAAAGAAAAGGAATAAAGCATTCCCTGAAATATCAATATGGTATCTCTACATGAAAAAAAGGCTCCAGTCCCCTCTCAAGATAGTAGGGAGATGCTGTATATGGCTTCGTGCAAATTCTACTTGACAGCACTCAAAGTAGATAAGTACTATCTTTCTGTGAAAAAACTTACAGCACTGGCAGCCTCGAGTTCTTTTTGCTTTTTCTCAAAGACGTCATCATCTGCTTTATCTTTTTCAAATTCCTTCTGGCAACGGTTCAGTAGTAGCTTCCGGAAATTCACTGTGTTACCAGGCTTGTCTGCCATGGGTACTTTCAGCTGCATCCAGACAGGAAAATGCAAAAGCAGCAAGGTTAAAGACATTTAAAAATATCTATTTCCTTTATTGTGTAAAATAACGCTGACTAAATCACACATAAGCATTCTACAAGTGGTATACAATTCAGCTTCAAGCATTTCATGATTCAACAATGAGACATCTTGAATTTTACGTAGAAAAACATGAATTCCTCTAATAAAAATGTACTGTATCTTTTATAGCCATGACTCTGGTTGACATGGGAAATCCTTGCCATATCATTAAAACTATAACCCTGCACTTACAGGGTTAAAAAGTAGGGTTAAAAGTAGGGTTACTACTTTTTTTTTAAACTACCATTGTAATATGTATATTGGTTTAAAGGAACAAACAGAAATGACATAAGGCAGGGAAGAATTTCAGGGCCACAGGAAAACTGCTGTACTAGATAAGATCTTTTTTTTTTTTTTAAATTAAGAGATGAGGTTGTGCTCTGTCACCCAGGCTGGAGTGCAATGGCACAATCCTCCCACCTCAGCCTCCTGAGTCACTGGGATTATAGGCGTGACCCACCGCACCCGGATAGATGAGATCCTTATTCTAGAATAGAGGATGGAACATTTGAGAATTTTTGAAATATCTTTTCATTAGGGTAATGTCATAATATTGTAATGCTAGTACTTTGACTATCAATACAGCACATTTACTGCTATTTCTGACATGCCAGAAGAATATACTAGTTCTCCACAAGTTTGGAGGCAAGATGCTTACAAGATTTTCATCTGAATCCAGTAATAATTGTTTTCTAATAACTGTAATAGCTCAAGGTTACTTGAAACCAAACACAGAGATGTTCTTATTAACGTGTTTAGAATATAAGAACAGCATACTGCAGCAGTGATTCTAAAATACTCTATTTTACAGATGAAATCCCCTTGAACATCCTTTTGAACAGCTATTTTATAACATAGCAAAACGGTTTTTCTGGAATCACAAAGTAGCTCCCAAAGTTCTCAAATGTATGCATGGTCTTTGCCCTAGGAGTCACGGTAGATCTCGGTGATAACAGTATGCACTGTATTTATACTCGCAAAATAGTTAATGCTATTAACCAGAATGGACTCGGACAGCTGCTGATCAAGGCTGAATGGCTAGAAAAGCTTCTTGAGAACTGAGGATGATAATGTTATAGCATATTTGTGCTAGAGCTGACAGCACATTCCTCAATATATTCCCTGTGACATATGAAAAATTATTTCAGAAGTCTAGTTCTAATTAACTAAGGGACCAAGTACTTCACTACACATTTCTTTTCAGCAGAAAACATTAACTTAGGAATAGGGGAATATTATTAATATCAAGTAATTTTTTAGACAACCAGAGAAAAGCTAATGTATCCTTACTCCAAATTCAAGCCATACAAATGCAAGTGTCTTAAAATCATTTCAAAGTCAGGCCTATTCTAAAGTCAAACAAGAGGGTTTAGGAATTCATCAGCCTTCAAGAAAAGAAATGCTACATGAAAGCAAAGGTTTTCCAAAGAAAATCTAAAAGTATACTCTCTCTCCTACCATAAGGGACTCAGAACACACAGTATGTACTGACTGTATTAGGAAATACAAAAGAGAACCAAGAAGTATATCCATGAGCAAGCTGGTAAAGAATAGAGCATCAACATGATGTTAGGTTCTAGAACAAACAAGGTTCTAAAAAGTGAGCAGTTATATCCCATTTGCTGCTTTTATAGGAATATAAGTTAAACCAGCCAAAAAGTCCTATCCACCTTCTTGGCATATTCACCTGAATCACCTATATTATCATTAAGTATATAACTGACTTATAAGATAAAAATGGTCTGGGCGACAATTTATTATCTCTAAAGAGATGTTTCCTGCATTACAAGCATTAACTGTGTACAAAATGGGAGAAATGTGGGCAACGATATGAAAATCCAAGCCACTGCCACATGGTAAAAGGTACTAGAGTTAAATTAAGCTCCTACCCCCAAGTCAGAAAGATGAAATAAATACAGTTTGTGACGGTTTGGTTGACAAAAACATACAGAATGACCTAAGTAGGGGAAAAGGTATACAAGCTATTACTTTTATACCTGTAGCACAGGGAAGGCTATGTTGAAAGAGCTGGGTTAGGGATCACTTGCTATAAACAAAAGCAATTCTTTTAACTCAAGTTTCAGTTTCATCATCTAAAACAAGTGAGGCATAGTACCTGGGTCCAGCTGGAGGCCAGCTTTTAGCATCCAGTGTGGAAGCATTTTAATAAGTCACAGATAAGTAAGCTGTAACTGAAATTGAAGGAGTACTAGAATCTGAGTCACCAAATCACAATTTGAATCTCAACTCTCTAACTAATCAACTATGAGAATTTGAGCCACCTCATTGAGCCTCAGTCCCTTCCTCTGAAAGAGACATCTCAATGCTTGTAGATTGAGGGACATTTTAAAACAGCTGTTGAAAAAGGGATCTTTGAAAATAGCCATAATCCCAGCTCTGCCATGTGACTTTGGCCAAGTTACTTAGCTTCAGCAAACTCATTTCTTTCAAAAATGGGGATAACATGTATTTTTTTTTAATTTTTTCTTTTTTTCCCCCCATTTGCTGGTGATGAGAGGGGATAATATGTATCTCTTAGGACTATTGGGAGGATTAAATGAAATAGTCCAGGAACAACAAAAAATAGCAGTTAGCACATAGTAAGAGCCCAGTAAACTAATAAAACTATATTTAAACACCTAGAGCTCTATTTGCAATGCTTATGATTAAAAATTAAGGGTAACCTATAATAACATATGTCTCAAAGAAAGGAAATAAGCAAAGTTAGCTCACTAAGCAGTAAGGAGAGAATCACAAAAAGCAAGAGAAATTAATACCTGCTACCCCAAAACGGTGGTCAAAGTAAATGTCACATGTACAGGGCATGAAGAATATGTGAACGTGTGTAAGGTTTTAGATATCTGCACACAGATTAAAACCAAATAACCAGCAGAATGGCCACCAATTTGCAAGAACATATCTCTGAATGAATGAATACCTAGCTGTACAGTTCCCTAAAGACTCATTATGGAACGAGGTCTTAATGCCCTCTGGGAATGGTTGACAAAGTTATGGAAATACGGGAATGGGCCAGTGAGAACATATCCTATGGGAATAGTGATTCATGGTAATTTTTTTTGTCTTTAAGAGATGATAAATTCAATAGGATTATTACATTAGTAAGTCAGCATTTGTTGTCTGCTGGATACTGGCTGAGGAGGAGATCCACTGAAATTGGTCAGTTGGAGCAGACCATGAGGAGTGGCTATCTTAATCTGGTTGGACTGCCATAACAAAATACCACAGACTGGGCGGCTTAAACAACAAGACATTTATTTCTCACAGTTCTGGAGGCTGAGAAGTCCAAAATCAAGGTGCCGGCAGATTTGGTCCTTGTAAGGACTCTCTTCCTGGATCGCAGACAGCCAACTTCTTGCTGTGTGTCCTTACATGGCAAGCAACAGCTCTTGTGTCTCTTCCTCTTCTTATCAGGGCACTAATTCCATTCTGGGGGCTCTACCTTTATGACCTCAACTAAAACTATTACCTTCCACAGACCCTCACCTCCTAATACAATCACATTGTGAGTCAGGGCTTCCACCTATGAATTTTTTGGGACACAAACATTCAGTCCATAACAGTGGACAAGGCAGATGCTTGCACATGTGATCATGGATAACAGAAAGAATAAAAAGTTTTTTATGACAGTGAGAAAAGGAGCTATTTAGACAACTAAAATGTTCACTTAATAGTCCATGATCAAAATTAAGATGTATAAGTGTTTTAAAAGGGCTATTTGAGAGATGGTTTCTTTTTCTCAGGGAGCAAGGGCGTCAGTTGGAATGTTTTAGTAATGCTGCATGGTAAGCTAGACTCACCATAAAGCACCTACCTTTTCATTTTGACACAGTAGTAAACTAACTGTTTACTGTGTGATGAGACCTGTCCATATATAGGTCACTCAGCAATCTTGGATATGAATATTGTCAGCGTTGGGTAGTAATTTTCTTCAAGCAACAGGACCTGTACTGCTGGCGTATTTGTAAGTATTAAGGATAGATACTTCTTATTCCCAAAAGGATCAAATTCCAGAGACTCAACAAGGGCTGTCAGCTGTGTGGTAATTACGGTAGTCAAACAGGATAGAAAAGGGGATGATTAGCCCTGGCTTTGCTTAGTTCAGGATTTTCAATACTGTCTCAGAATAACAAGATGCTAGTGGCAACCCATGGTCCAGTAGTCATTTTGCCCCAAAAGCAAGTGATGGTCTGAGGTAAAGTATTTGGAATGACTAGTATAATGTAAGCAAGTGGCACCTATGTACTACCTCTAAACTCTGGTTTCTTGAGGATAGTTTACTCTTAAATGTGAAGTAAACAGTAACAAAACAATTGTTCTTTAATTGTTTAATAAAGCAATATATTAATAATTCCCAGGTCCATGGTGACATAACTATCTTCTATCAGTAGTTATGTCCTGACCTTAGTAAACCACTTGCTAAACCTGTACATAACATACTATGAACACATCTATCAACATTAATCTCTATTAGATATACCTGAAGGGGGATGTAGTGTTCAGGTATGCCCACAAGATTTAAAATGGGCTGATCAGTTATGAAAGTGTAAGTTATTTCTGATCATTCTTTTCTTCAACGCATTTTTTTATCTTCCATCAGGAGAGCTGGACATCGCTCCTCCTCCAGTTGAGTCCAGCCACTTGCTATTGCCCAAGGCTGACTTCTCATGTCTATAATTCCAGGCTTTATTTTTGATGAGATTTAACTGCTTCCCTTGCCCTCTGTGTCTCTTCCTATTCTCAGTCCTGTCATTCTTCTTCATGTTTTGCTTTTAAACACTTAAAGTAGTAACACTACAAGTTCTGGATCTGGTAAACAGGACACAGGATGCTTAAAAATCTGCCTTTAAGGCCGCGCGCAGTGGCTCACGCCTGTAATCCTAGCACTCTGGGAGGCCGAGGCAGGTGGATCGTTTGAGCTCAGGAGTTCGAGATCAGCCTGAGCAATAGCGAGACCCCGTCTCTACCACAAACGGAAAGAAATTAATTGGACAGCTAAAAATATATAGAAAAAATTAGCTGGGCATGGTGGCGCGTGCCTGTAGTCCCAGCTACTCAGGAGGCTGAGGCAAAAGGATCGCTTGAGCCCAGGAGTTTGAGGTGCTGTGAGCTAGGCTGACGCCACAGGCACTCTAGCCTGGGCAACAGAGAAAGACTCTGTCTCAAAAAAAAAAAAAATCATCTGCCTTTAGTGCCATTCTTTGTAGCTAAGGTATGCATGCCTGCCACAGCAGACATAAAAAGTACCAAAAGTATAGTCTCAGGGCATAAAACTCTTGCAAGTTGGTTATTTGTTCATTCAGGCATTTACACACTCACTCTTAACATACACATCTGGAGGGTCTATTATGTGTCAGGAACTATTCTAGGTCCTGGGACTTGAACAGTGAACAAAACAGAAAAAGTCCTGCCTTTAAGAGTTTATATTCTAGAGGGGTTCTGACAGGGGGATTTTCATCTCAGTTATGATTAGAACAAAAGTACAGAACTTTAAAGTTCCAGTAATCCAATTTAAAATTGTATTTAAGCACAGATTCAGATACACGACAAGATTTCTCCTGTCTCTTCTTATCCATTTGCCATTCAATTCATATGTCCTCCTCCTAAAAGAAGTGCTAAATTCTAGTTTCAAATGCTTTGCTGTTTGTAAAGGGAGCTTGTGAGGGTGTTCTCACAGGCCTCCCCAGTCATTCCTAGGTGAACCACTAGAAGCAACAATATACTTCAGAGGCAGGGTTTATTATCTCTTATGATTGATCCTCAAAAGCTTTATATGGTTTGCCTTGGTGGAGTTCTATGGTGTATATGGTATGTATGAATGTATGTGCATATATTCAGCACTGCAGAACAACTTCGGAAAGCCAAATCTATTATATCAATTTCCTCTGTAAATCTAAGAAATCTTTCTTAAAAGTCTACCCTTTAAGACCTCATGAAAAAACTGACATACAAAATAATTTTATTCTCTAGGATTCACCTAGATAATCACTGCAAAGAAACAGAAGTTTTATTTATTTTTTTGAGACAGAGACTCACTCTGTCACTCAGACTGGAATGTGGTGGCATGATGATAGCTCATTGCAACCTCCAACTCCCAGGGTCAAGTGATCCTCCTTGCTCAGCCTCCTGAGTAGCTAGGACTATAGGCCCATACCAGCATGTCCAGCAAATTTTAAAATTTTTTTGTAGAGATGAGGTCTGGCTATTGTTGCCCAGGCTCATCTCAAACTCCTGGCCTCAAAGCGATCCTCCCGCCTTGGCCTGCCAATGTGCTGGGATTTCAGGTGTGAACTCCTAGGCCCAGCCAGAAGAGGTCTTAAAAGGAGGTGTGTAATCCATGTAATGTCATGAGGGCAGAACAGTGATTTAACAACTGCTCTAAACAACCAGAGTAAGTATTCTTCCACATCTTAAAATCTCAACAATCTAAGGCCGGGGTTTCTCAACCACAACAGTTCTGACACTTTGGGTTGTATAATTCTTTGTTATGGGGGCTATTCTGTGCACTGTAGAATGCTTAGCAGCATCCCCAACCTTTATCTACTAAAATGCTAGTAGCAATAACTAAAAATGACTCCAGACACTGCCAAGTGTCCCCTGAGAGGACAAAAATCCATCTGGTTGAGATTTCTAATCTAGTTCATTGCTTGAGCTAAGGTTTTACCTTTTAACAAAGAATAACTATCAAAAAATATATTTGAAACTTCTATTGTGTAAGTACAAAATCTCTGTTTAGGCAATTTTGTAGTTTTCAGAGAAAGTTGTACAATAGGGATAACAGAATGGTTGTGAGGATTAAATAAGTTAGACATAACCAGTTTAGCACATATTTCAAAAAAAAAATATTGCTCTGATTCCCACTACTCTTTAGGACCATATTATATGACAATACATGGTTAAGCAAAACTAGATTCCCTTATTTCAAATAACCAACACTGATAATCCATGAAAAGTGGCACAGGCCTATACATTTTTTAAGACTATAAATCAGGCCAAAGACTTTACAATTTAACCTGTGGCTGGCTCAAGTAAAATATACTGATAATGAATTTACTTGAATAAATTAATAAGTACCATAAATAACAAAAAAGTACCTTCCCCAGGTTTAATTTTTTATTTACTGTCTTCAATTTCTGTCATTCTGTCAGGAAGTATCATTTCTCAAACTAATAATTACCTTAAGGGAATTTTTAAAAGTGCCCATGGTCTAATAGGTTTGGAAAATGCTGTACACAGTGGATCTTTCCTATTTGATTTCCCAAGAAACATTAGCATAGTAAACAGAAGCTTGAAGTAAAGAAATCTGCTTAAGCTGGCATTAGTGAAATGTATAACAACATCTCAGTTTTGGGCAACACTGGTCTATGTACATGCCATCTTGAAAAAGTATTGGCTAGATTTCTTTTCTAACAGAGTATAAAATAATATAGCACATATGTATTCATCGCCCAAATTTGTCAAATCCTAACATTTAAACATTTTTGTTTTAGATCTTTTTAAAAGAAACTAAACATTAAAGCTTAAGAGCCCATAGTGCTTTTTAAACTCTTCACTCTATTGTTCAGTTTTTGTTTTTAAAAACTTTTTAACGTTCAGCTCAATGAATTATGACAAAGAAAACTTCCATAAACACCACCAAGTATAAGTATAGCACCAGGTCAAGATACAGAACACTGAAAACCTCTTAGAAGATCCACTTGAATTCTTCCAAAGCACAACCACCACTCTGCCTCCAAAGTTACGAAAGCCTTCTAGGTTGTTTAAACAATTACTTCCTTGAATATATGCAACCCTTAACACCATAGATGTGCATCCCCAAACATCAAAGTTTATTTTTGTTTCATTTTTGAACATTAATATAAAAAAATCAGCCAGGCGCGGTGGCTCACGCCTATAATCCTAGCTCTCTGGGAGGCTGAGGCGGGAGGATTGTTTGAGCTCAGGAGTTCGAAACCAGCCTGAGCAAGAGTGAGACCCCGTCTCTACTAAAAATAGAAAGAAATTAATTGGACAACTAAAAATACATAGAAAAAAGTTAGCCGGGCATGGTGGCACATGCCTGTAGTCCCAGCTACTAGGGAGGCTTAGGCAGAAGGATTGCTTGAGTCCAGGAGTTTGAGGTTGCTGTGAGCTAGGATGACACCATGGCACTCTAGCCCGAGCAACACAGTGAGACTCTGTCTCAAAAAAAAAAAAAAAAAAAAAAAAATCACATAGTATCTTTTGGGTCTGGCTTCTTTTGCTCATGTATTTTTGTGAGATTCACCCATGTGCATGTAGTTGTAGTTTAGGTTCATTGCTCTTGTATAAACATGTAACAATTTATCTGTCCATACTACTGATGGAAATTGTTTCATTTTTTTTCCAGTACGAAAATACTACAAACATTTTTGTATGTTTCCTAGCATATAAGAAATTTATATTTATTGGTTGGGTTTATACCCAAGAATGGAAACGCTGATTATAGCAGAAAAATAACTTTAGCTTTAGTATATAACACTAAACTCTTTTCCACAGTGGTTGTTGCAATTGACATTCCCACTAGCAGTATGTGAGAGTCCTTGTTGCTTCAACTATTTTGTAACTACCTAGTAATTTAGAAATCTGGTGTTACTGTATGGTTTTGTTTTTCACCTAGTTTATCAATCTTTTCACATTTGTCAGTCATTTGGATATTTTGTGAAATGTCTGTGCAAAGCTCTTGTCCATTTAAAAAACTTTTTCTTACTAATTTGTAGGGTTTTTAAAAATTATCTGACATAAATCCTTTATTGGATTTTTGTGTTACAATTATATTCTCCTACTACGAGGCTTGCATTTTTACTCTCTTTAACATCCTTTGATAAAAAAATGTTTGTAATTTTAATGTAGTTCAATTTATCAATCCCTTTCTATACAGTGATTTTTGCGTTCTGATTATGAAACATTCAGGCAAATTATTTTTCTTTTTAATATTATCTTTCCCTGGCTTTTTATCTTTTATTGTTAGTAGCTTTATTATGACTAGCTTAAGAGTTTTTTCATTTTCATGTTTTTTAAAAAAAATTCATTTGTGCGGTTTGTTAAGAAGTCAGAAATTGTGAAAAATTTCTCAGCCATTCTCTTTAGTTATTACTTTTTAAAGTTCTATCTCCTCTCTTCCTAAGACTCCAACTAGAACAAAGTTAGATCTACTTACAGAATCCTCCCCACCTCTTACTGTCCTTTTTGTATTTTTCATCTCTTGGTTTCTCTGTGCTTCATTCTGGACATTTTCTATGGACCTATCTTGTAGTTTATAATTGTTCTCCTTAGCTGTGTCAGATATCCTGTTAAACCCATCCATTAAATTCTTAATTTTATTATAAAATTCAGTTCTAGAATTTCTACTTGGTTCTTTGATATACTTTCTAGTTCACTGTTGAAGTTTATAATCTCATCTTTATTACCCTGAACAAAATAAGTATAGTCATTTAAAATCTATGCCTGATAAAGTATCTGGAGCCCTTGCAGGACAATGGTTTGTTTGTTGCTGGTTCTCATTCATGTCTTTTTTCCTTGTGTGTCTAATTATTTCCAGTTGTGTGCTAAACATCAGAAAAACTGTTCATAGAAATATTAAATAATTTAAAGACTATTATGAGAGTCTCTAGATTTTTGCTTGCTTCTTGCAGGTACCTATGGGAGCACTAACAATCTCAAATAACTATGATCCAAACTAAGGATTGAGATGATTTGATGTAAAGCTACAGTCCCTGTGACAGCAGGTCAATTTCTGGCTCACCTTTATTCTAAGCATTCAGTCCTTTGGGATCTCAACCTAAAATATAGGAGGATTTACTACAGCTGCTTCTGTCACTCCTTTAGGTGGGCCTTGGTCCCAAATTCTAACCTCCCTGGCCCAGCAACTCTATGAAAAATGAGTTGTTCTTGACTTTTAGGTGCCTTTTCCAGAGGGATGTTTCATCAAATGTCTCACTCTCTTCTGTGAATTTCTACTTTTTCTAGGATTTTAGACTTAGTAATTAATTCTTCAGTATTGTTTAGCTCTCTGATGCCTTCAAGATTTTCTACCGCCCCCCAAACCAAAAACCAGCTTGAAAGACTGAAATGATAGGAAACAAGCTTAAAAGGCCAGCGGGTGGGGATAAACACGGCATTATGTGGCCCTTAAAGTATGCAGGTTGCCTGGGAGGCCAGGCCTGTGGAGACCGAGGGCAAGGGGAGAGATGCTGGGGGGCTGGAGATAGGGAGATACTGAAGCCCATCTGCCTTTCCTGGCACTGGGGTAGTTTTTAGTGATGGGCTTACTGATACTCTCCTAGCCTCTGTATAGATGCCTTCAAGATTTTAAAAAATGTTGTGACCAGTTTTTCTAATTGGTCTCCATGGAAGGGTGGTCTGAATTATCTAACTTGTCATTACCAGAAGTCCTAATACTTACCCTTGTATACTTTAGCTTAATTTCACTTCCTTCTTCCTTATGTTGAATTTGATGTTTATTATTTCCAATCAGTGTAATTTTATTATATATTTAGTTAATAACAATTTTATCTTGCATATTTGAAGTTGACCCATGCCAATAGAATTAGTACTATTTCAATAATTTTTTTCTTTTTTTTTTTTTAAAGAGACAGGGTCTCACTCTGTTTTCCAGGCTGGAGTGCAGTGGTGCAACCACAGCCCACTGCAGTCTCGAACTCCTGAGCTCAAGCAATCCTGCTTCAGCCTCCTGAGTGGCTAGGACTACAGGCGTGCACTACCATACCTGGCTAATTTTTTTTTTTCTTTCTTCCATTTTTTTTTTTAGAGATGGGGTCTCACTATGTTGCCCTGGTTTTGACTTCCTGGCCCCAACTGATCCTCCTGCCTCAGCTTCCCAACTAGCTTGGTTTATAGGTGTCAGCCACCACACTCCACTCCTTCTTCATTAATTTTAATTGTTGCTGTATAGATATTATTATTCAAATCCATTAATCAAAAAAGTATAGTATACTCTTATTGCCCTATTTAGGCAGCCTATTTGAATTGTTTGCTATTATTCACTATTAAAACCAAATAAAAAATAAACATTCTTATATATGATTCCTTGTGGAAATCTGGGAATTTCTATGAGGTATGAACCAAGATGTGAAATTACTGGGGAATATCATATGAGAATCTTCAACACTATCATCCATTTACTCTCCAAAGTGGTTGTATTCATATTTGTGAATATTTAAAACGGTTTTTTTTTAATCTTGAGAGAGTGAATTGTATAGGATTGTGATTGATCTTTTCTTGGTTTATCACTTTCCTAATAATGAATAATGATGAATATCTTAAGTTTATTGGCCAATGGATTTTCACTCCTATCAACTGCCTATTTTTTGTTTTTTTTCTGAGACAGAGTCTCACTCTGTTGCCCTGGCTAGAGTGCTGCGGCATTAGCCTAGCTAACAGCAACCTCAAACTCCTGGGCTCAAGCGATCCTACTGCCTCAGCCTCCCGAGTAGCTGGGACTACAGGCATGCACCACCATGCCTGGCTAATTTTTTCTATATATTTTTAGTTGTCCAGATAATTTCTTTCTATTTTTTTAGTAGAGATGGGGTCTTGCTCTTGCTCGGGCTGGTCTCGAACTCCTGAGTTCAAACAATCTGCCCGCCTAGGCCTCCCAGAGTGTTAGGATTACAGGCGTGAGCCACCGCGCCCGGCCTCAACTGCCTATTTTTTAATTGGGCTAGTTTTCCCATTATTGATTTGCTTCTTTTTCCCCAATTCTGGATTCTATTATAATACTTTACCAGTTATATGCATTCCAAACAGACTCTCCCAAGCTGTAGTTTCATCTTTATATTTATGTATTTACGGGTATCTTTTGCTGCACCAAAAATTGTAAATTTTAACAGTCAAATTTAATACCTTTTCCTTTATGTTTTGAATCTTGCTAAAGAAATCTTTTCCCATTCAGAAAGATAGTCTCCTCAATTTTCTTCTATAAGTTTAGCTTTTCATACTTAGAAGCACAATACTCCTATAATTGTTTGATGTTTGTACTTGGTTTGTATTAGGAACCTATGATTCTATTCTCATTGCCATCATTTTATTTCAGCCTCTCAATATCTCAAAAGTAAATCAGCTATGGTGTTAGAAGTCAGGAAATTGGTTACCTTTAAGGAACAGTAAAGAGTACTGACCAGGGTGTAAGGTGTGTTCACTCTGCTGATACACACTGCACTGTAGATTAACAATTTCTACACTTTTCTGTAAGCATGCTGCAGTGGTGGGCTGAAGCTGGTTCATACTGGTTTGGGAGACTTGAACATACCTGGAATATGTTCTTTCTTCTCTATACTTGTACTCCCCCTGCCCATCATCCCAGGTCTAACTCAAACTCTACTTGCTTCATAAACTTTTTGTCACTCCCCCACCAACATAGTGATTTCTTTTTCTTCCAACATATTTTTTGGTCTAAACCATCCATTGAGGCATCACCATACTGCCACATCACAAAATACTTTATAAGTCATTTTTTTCTTAGAAATGCTTTTCCAAGGCGGATTTTGAGTTCCTTAAGGACAGAAGAACTTTTCCAAGCCCCCAAAGACTTACCTACCTTTGATATAGGTACTCAAAAATATAGGTAGAATGACAGAATTTTGCATTTTCATGGCTTGTTTCTAAAAAGCGAGGCACGATGACAATGAATTGTCGTAAGTAAGAAGAAACTCAAATGTTAAAGGGACACACATTTCTGACACAAGTACCTTGGTAACAGTAATAGGAAGAGAAAACACAGATGGTACATGGCAGTTTTATGATTGCAGAATAGAGCAGGACAATGAACACTAATCAGAAGTTCTTTGGTCTCCCACTTTGTCTTGCCCTAGATTTGACAGGCTGTGGAGATTAAATGGCTGCGGACAATGTAAAGAGAGAGAAATCTCACAGTTTCTATGAGATGAAATTATTAGTTTTGAAACCTTCTGGACCACATGACAACTATCCTTTCATTTTCACAAAGGTTAGAATCATAACCAACATATTTTTAAATTTCAAATTTAATTAAATGTGAAAATAAGCATTTGCTTTATTTCTGTAGCATGACATGTCAGGAAAAATTGGTTGCCCACAATAATTTCAAATTACTAATTTAAACCTTACTCATTCTTCCTCACGTTGGATGAGACCATCTCATGCCCATTTCAGTATAGTCTCCACATCCCCCTCCAGCGGTGAGTACGTAACTTTAATAAAACAAGATTCTCTTTATACAATGAGGATACTGTATCAGTAAGTGCTAAAAATATATTCTCCCCTTTACGTTGCCCCAATAACAATTCTGGGAAGAATGTGTAGTGAGGGGAGAATATACCTCTTGAAGATTTCTGGTTTTACTCCTTCCTCTCTTCTTACCGTTACTAGACATCGACACATGTTTGCGTAAGCCACAGAGAAACTGGGTTCATCAATAGCCTTCTCAAAGACCAGGTCAATGACTCCTTTCAGCCTCTCCTCTGTGTCAACAGTAAGCCCTGACACTTGCTTCATCAGTTGGTTGAACATCTGTGGTGTCAATTTATTTAAGATACTTCGAACTTTTCTAAAAAGTTCCTAGAAGGGCCACAAAAAAGAAAAGAGCATTAAAGTAGCTGTGACAATATATTACTTTCTGTAAGGATTAATTTTTTTGTAATTTATAAGTTCAACATTTCAAATTATTAACAAAAGCTGTGAACTAGTCACAGAAATAATTAAACTCATCTATTTTACTAAATAGTCAAAAATTATAATACTTTCTTTTCATTACTGATGGAAATTCTAGGAACTAGGTGTATTCATACTTCGCTGGTGGGAATATCATCTGTACATTTCTAAGGGCAATGTGACAATGTGTATCAAAAGCTTCAAAACTATGGATGTGCTCTCTAAACCAGTAATTATTTACTTCTAGAAATTTATTTAGGGACAGGTAAAAAGATTTTAACTATGAGAAGTTCCATTGTAACACCTTATAGTAAATAATTTCAATGCATAAAAATAGGAATTTGCCTGAATTATGGCATAATATGGAATACTAGGCAAAAGTCTTTTAAAATAGTGTTGTAAAAACACTGAACAAATTAGGAATAGAAAGGACCTTTCCCAACTAGAAAAAGGGCATCTATAACCCTATTTAATGACGAAAGGCTAAATGCTTTCCCCTAAGATTGAGAATAAGGCAAAAAATATTTATTCTCACTATTTCTTTTTATTGCAAAAGATTCCAAAACAAAATGAATTTCTAAATTCTAGCTTATTAGAAATGAAGGCCTGACAAGGACATATAAAGCAATGTATTTAGTAATTAGATTAGCACAGGAGAAAGAAACTCAATCACTGAGGATGTAAAAATGCATTTTAAAGAAATAAAATATTAATTTAAGCTTGAATGATAAGTCTATGACATATGAACCCTTGAAACATGGTGACTATTCTGAAAAGGCACACAGACGGCAATTTCAAGAGAATATGGTAGTAGGTTGCCTGGCATTCGTGATGGCTTTTAGAACAATGCTTTTAATAAGAAAAAATATACAAAAAACCTTAAATTGATACCTTTACATATATTAATAAGGCAAAATAAGTTAAACAAAATTTTTAAAATATCATTATAATTCCAAAACAATGTTAGGATATGCTTCTGTTTTCACCTGGGTTTTAATGTTTTCAGGATCTTCAGCTTGGCTGTCTCGTTTTTGGCTGGGTTTCCAGGCATTCTCTGCCTTTTTCAGGTGTACATCTTCTTTTACAGAAACTGTGATGATCTTTCTGGGTTCTCTTCTTTGGCCAGGTTGAGATCTCCGTGGTCCAACATTCAACAACTAGGACAAGAATATTTATCTATTCAGAGTACTTACAATTTGTCTCTGCTCTGCTGTGCAAGTAAAGCTTGATGATCACACCAAACACTACTAGATGCAAAGACTGGGTATTAGGCATTCAGGTTTTTTATCTTTATTTTTAGACATTCAAGTTAAATGTGATCTTTTGAGGGGAGGTGAGATTAAGAAAAATAACCACAGAATACCATCAACATAATGTTCTCCACCACTACAATTTTTGATCCTGAGTTCCTAAATGAGACAGAAAATCACTTTGTTTGATAAAGCTGTTATTCCTAACAAGAAAGACTATACCTAACTGAAGTTCTACATATTACCAGCTGTATGATTATGGACCGGTCATTTGAATAATTATAAAAATTCACAGACAGTAATCATCAAAGTTATAATCTGCTTCAAAAATTGGGTTTCTATACTTCCATGATAAACTGCAAATATAACCTCATCACTAAAATTCTTGGTAGCATCAACTGAATTCAGCCTGACTGTATATCATAAGGAATCCCTCTCAAATTTCTGGGTCAGAAATACTAAAATAAGCCTATCAATATCAGGAATTACAGTCAAAATAAATTACTGTATGAAAAAATGTCTTGTACTTGTTAGCTCTCTGTTCCTGCTAGATTCTAACTATACTCTTCCATTAAAACCAATAAATGTTGGTGTGTCATAGTGGCCACCAAATTAAGTACTGTTACTGCAAGAGATAACGGGGTAAGTTAAACGTTGCTTTTGTGTATCAAAATACTCATAATACTTGCTACCTTAAATGCCTGGAAATCATTTTCTAAGATTAAGCATCTGGGTTGATACTAAGTTCTACTATCTCCTAGACCTGTTTCATGTTGACTACCATTACTTTTTCTGATATATCATTCTTTAAATGCCAAGCAAATGTTGGCCATCAGGTTTTTCTTTTTTTCCCCCCTCGGTTGCACTGAAGGACTACTAGCCATTAGATTCCAAGAGAGAAGAAAAAAAATCACACAATGCATGTAGATGAGAATTCACCTCTCACTGAATGCCCCAACAATGCCCTTTTGAATTCATATAAAGCTTCAGAGAAAGAAGTATAGACTCGAATGTCATACCTTATATAAAAAGACAGCTTCTAGGAGAGACATGGTCTGAGGCATAAGCTGATAAGCTTAAAAGCCTTTACACATCAGTCATTGACAGAATTATTCCCTTAGCTTTAGCATTTGCCCCAATTAGAAATGGTAGTATCAAGAACACATCAGGAACAAAAGTTAGAATTTCTGGGAAACTCATACCAATCTTGTCAAATGCATCCAGCTAATGATACAGTAATGATAGTGTGAATGAACTCTATTTGGCAAACATGAAAAAAAAGGTCAGATAAACCCAGAGGTATCAGGCATGGTAAAACTGAAAGAAACTAAAGAAGATCATCAGACCAGAAAAATACTAATAGGGAACAGGTGCTAAACCAGACAGTACTACTATAAGAACACTTATTTATAAGTGAAACTTCGTAAGGTAGCCCAGACCAAATAATTCTGTTAAGAAAATGTGGTAAGTAAAGTCTGGTTTTTATAACTCAGGTTATATTCTAGTGTAAACTTGTGTGGCTTAATAATAACTTTTTCAGTGCTTGGATTAAACTCAAGTAAAGAATTATATGATAAAACATTTAATTTAATCCATGCATTTGCTCATAAAAATTTGTCTAGAACAAATATTTCTGGGTGTAATAAAAGGAAATAATATCAAAATCATATAAGAGCCATAGAATACATACTTGGAGATAAAGTCGGAAAAGGTCCATTTCCAAAAACTACTGCAAATAACAAGGATTATGCCTTGAGATCTGAATGTGGAATGTGGCAGATAAGATTTATGCTATATTCCTGTACCTGCTCCAAAGCAATTATATGTGAATTTCAAAAGAGCCATACAGGGATATGAGAAATATTACTAAATAAATAACCACAACACTTCAAAGCAAAAAAAATTTTTGAAAGGCTAACAAATTGTTAGTCTGGGACAAAATTGTTAAAATTATAACCCATGTGTAAAGCTCCGAAGACAAATTTAAAAATTATGTTTGTATATCTCTGGATATAAACTAAGATGAACACTTTTCACAAATATTTGAGTATTTTGAGTCCTCAATAGATTTACTATACTTATAAATCCTTAATACAGTCAATTAATCAGTCTCTAATTTCTCATATTTACATTCTGGGAATGAATTCACTCTCTGGAACATCAACGCCTGGACAGTAGTGCAGTGAAGAAAAAAGGCATAGTAGAAGACAAAAGAACTGGACTCTAGAGTCCAAATCTGCTACTATGAGCAAAGTTACTGTAAGCCTCTTAACGTTGATGAGTTTAAGCTTTCTCATATATACAATGCCCCCCATACCTGAAAGTTATTGAGAGGATCACAAGATATAAGCCATGTAACAGGACCTTAACAGCTAGGTAAGGTATCATCATCAATATCAACAAACCAAAAAAAGCTTTAAAAAAAATTATATGAAGATTTAAACACATTTTGTTTCTTTTTGTGTGTAAAAAAATTAATACAAATTATCATCCTTCAAAAGGGGCACCATATGATGAATGGCTCATTTACTAAACACAAACAAAATCTGGGGTCCTGTGCTAAGAGTAAAGGAGCATACAACAAGACACGACGTCTGCTTTCTTTGCCTGAAAGACAGACAATCCTGATTAATGGCTAGAGGAGGAACTTTAAGATATACTATGCTCAAAGTCCACAACGTCAGAACTAAAATGAAGTGTTGGAATTTGGGGTTGATTAGTGAACCATAGTTTTTTTCTTAGGTGAACGTGAAGTTTAAATTTTTTACCCAATCTGATTTTTCATAAATGTGTTAAATAAGAAATTATAGCCATCTCTGTTTTACAATTTAATATATATTGCTCCTTTCTCAATTTCCTGGTTTTTTGTTTTGTTTTGTTTTGAGACAGAGCCTTACTCCGTTACCCTGGATAGAGTGCAGTGGCATCATCGTAGCTCACTGCGGCTTCAAACTTCTGGGCTCAAATGATCCTCCTGCCTCAGCCTTCCGAGTAGGTGGGACTACAGGAGCACACCACGATGCCCGGCTAAATTTTTCTATTTTTAGTAGAGAATGGGGGTCTCACTTTTGCCCAGGCTGGTATTGAACTCCTCAGTTCAAGTGATCTGTGAGCCTTGGCCTACCAGAGGGTTAGGATTACAGGCATGAGCCACTGCACCCGCCCACATTGCTCCTTTCTCATTCAGACTATAACTGCCAATTCTTCAGCTTACCTGGATAAACAAAGAAAACGGAACCAACGTTCACCAGCAATTTTTAAAGACTAAAGACAACCAAGTGTTGCTGTAAAGAGAAAAGGGAGAAGCTCAGGTGGGAGGATTGCTGGAGAACAGGGGTTTGAGGCCACCCTGGGCAATACAGCAAGATCCCGTATCTAAAAAAAATTTAAAAATTAGCCTATAGTTCTAGCTACTTATAAGGTTAAGGCAGAAGGACTGAATGAGCCCAGGAGTTGGAGGTTACAGTGAGCTATGATATTACCATTTTACTCCAGCCTGGGTGACAGAGCAAGATTCTGTTTCTTAAAAAGAGAGAGAGAGAAAGAAGGGAGAAATGGTATGAACTCATGAAATTTTTTTGCTCTTAGGATTTTTATAATAAATCAGTTAATCTTAAAAGTTAGTTAAAAGGAATATGAATGACAATTTACAAGTCTAGGCCCACAGCCCCTCTTAAGATACATCTTTTGGGGTACTTTTTGTGATGTCTGCAAATAGATCACTATTAAAATATCACCACATAAAGATATTCCATGTTCATGGACTGGAAGAATCAACATTGTTAAAATGTCCATAGTACCCCAAAAGATGTACAGATTCAATGCAATCCCCATCAAAATACCAATGACATTCTTCACAGAAAAAATAATCCTAAAATTTATATGGAACCACAAAAGATCCAGAATAGTCAAATCCATTCTGAGCAAAAAGAACAAAACTGGAGGAATCATGTTACCTGACTTTAAACTATACTACAGAGCTTCAAATCAAAACAGCATGGTAGTGGCATAAAAACACATAGAACAATGGAACAGAATAGAGAACCGAGAAATAAATCCACACATCTATAGTGAACTTATCTCCAACAAAGGTGCCAAGAACATATAGTGGGGAAAGGACGGTCTCTTCAATAAATGGTGCCAGGAAAACTGGATATACATATGCAGAAGAATGAAACTAGACTGTGATCTCTCACCATATACAAAAATCAAATCAAAATAGATTAAAGACTTAAATAAATCTAAGACCTGAAACTACAAAACTACTAAAAGAAAACACTTGAGGAAATGCTTCAGGACATTGGCCTGGGCAAGGACTTCTTGAGCAATACCCCCAATGCACAGGTAATGAAAGCAAAATTGGACAAATGGGATCACATCAAGCTAAAAAGCTTCTGCACAGCAAAGAAAACAATTAATAAAGTGAAGAGATAACCCATGGAATGGGAGAAAATATTTGCAAACTACCCATCTGACAAGGGATTAATAGCTAGAATATATAAGGAGCTCCAAAAACTTGACAGGGAAAAAAAAAATCAAATAATCTGATTTAAAAATGGGTAAAAAGGATCTGAGTAGACATTTCTCAAAAGAAGACAAACGAATGGCCAACAGGTATATGAAAAAATGCTCATCATTAGTTACCAGAGAAATATGAATTCAAACCGCAACGAGATATCATCTCACCCCAGTTAAAATGGCTTCTATCAAAAAGATAGGCAATAATGAATGCTGGTGAGGTTGTGGAGAAAGGGGAACCCCCACACATTGTTGATGGGAATGCAAATTAGTGCAACCACTATGGAGGACAGTATGGGGGTCCCTTGAAAAATTAAAAATACAACTACCACATGACCCAGCAATCCCAGTGCTGGGTATATACCAAAAGGAAGAAAAATCAGTATATCAAAAAGATATCTGTACTCCCACGTTTATTGCAGCACTATTCACAATAGCCAAGATTTGGAATCAACCTAAGTGTCCATCAACACATGAATGGATAAAGAAATTGTGGTACATACACACAGTGGAATATTAGATAGCCACGAGAGAGAATGAAATCTTGCCATTTGCAACAACATGAATGGAACTGGAGAACATTACATAAAATCAAATAAGCGAACCACAGAAAGACAAATCTCACATGTTCTCACTCATATGTGGGAGCTAAATATGAAAAATAATTGATGTCATGGAGACAGAGTGGCATTATGGTTACTACCAGAGGCTGGGGAGAGAGAGATAAAGTGGGGATGGTTAATGGGTACAAAAATATAGTTAAATAGTTAGAATGAACAATATTGGATAGCACAACAAATCAACAATAAGTTGACTATAATCAACAATATGTTAGGATATACTTTAAAATAACTAGAAGAGTGTAACTGGAATGTTCTTAACACAAAGAAATGATAAATGCCTGTAGTGATGGATATTCTATTTACCCTGATTTGATTAATTCCTACTGTATGCCTGTATCAAAATGTCACAGGTACTCTATCAAGATATACAACTATTATCTACCCATAATAATTAAAAATAAAAAAATAAAAATCACCAAAAAATTTAAATATCACCACACCTGCCATGTAATTTGATTTTTAAAATAACTAGAAAGATGTTATTTCCTAGGCATTTCCAATAGATATATACTTTACCATCCACTGAAGGACATTTATGTTTGAAAACTATACATATCTTCATGACAATTTAAAACAATAGGTATACATTAATAATATTTTGTAACAAGTCTGCTGCAGAAAAGTTTATACCAGAAGTCATGGCTACTTGAGCCATACTATGGAGCATACTTCATAGATTTTAATATCATTAGGTGGTAATTAATTATAAGCCAGTTTGGACAACTGGCAAAAGTGACTGGAAGTATGGAACCAGAAATAAGGACTAGTAGAGCTGCTGCCTCTTTCCAAACAATATTAAGTTTTGTTCCCTTATATATATTAGATATTTATGTCCTATGACATTCCCATCTGTATCAACATCAATATGCCAAGGGTATATTGGGTAAATTAAGTGAAGAATGTTATCTAGGGGAGAGGCTAGAAGAATAACTACTTTCATTAAAGGCTTAACATACCAACATTACCCTGAGAGATCACAATTTCACTAGCTTTTGACACAAGACAAAGCTATTTAAAAAAAGAAAATTAAATAATTAACCCTGACCTTTTTGGAGACACTACAAAATCTAGATAATGTCTCATTTCCAGTCACTAGTGTAAATGCACCAGAATAATTCACTGATCTGATCAATATATGCAGGCATATAAATGAATGGACAAATACACATTGTGATAAAGTTACTTTTAAAATTCATTTTCTTTTTCAGCATTTTAAAAGAAATACAAGGCTGGGCGCGGTGGCTCACACCTGTAATCCTAGCACTCTGGGAGGCCAAGGCGGGTGGATCACTCAACGTCAGGAGTTCGAGACCAGCCTGAGCAAGAGCGAGACCCTGTCTCTACTAAAAAATAGAAAGAAATTAGCTG
>NW_012151953.1:434192-435735 GCF_000956105.1 Propithecus coquereli | reverse complement strand
AAAGCATGTATTTTGAGTAGACAGTAAGTCTCAAAGGAGATATGTTTCATGTGGGATGACTCATCTAAATTTCATTTTGTCTGCCTTGTTAATCTGAGATTTCTGACTTTGTATAAGCATATAATGTGACTGTAGACTCAGCAAAATAAGTAGCTTGATAAAAAATCAACTAATGAATGGTCAGAGCCAGAAACGCATAAGGTAGGCAAGATAGGCAGAATATTTTCTAAGAAGATAATCTCATTCTGTCGATGTAACACTTGCCCCCTGAAGTACTCAAGTAGCCTCAAATCGGCACCGGTAGTTCAACTGTCCTCACATAAGTGCCTAAGAGAGAAGACTTGGATATATCAATAGAAACACCTATTACTATAAGAAAGTAAAATAATACAAATAAGTTCTGGGTAAGCAGCTGCCAGCCATTTCCATAAGAGGTGGACATCAATCTATAAGATAGTTAATCTCCACATTTTTATTAGGTATAAACAGTTCCTCTTTAAAACAAAAATTCTTCAACAAGCTTAGTCATCAGCACTGGTTCATCTTTGATTTATACAAAATTACTTCAGCAGATACACATCTGATTTTATTCCTTTTAATTTAATAAACACACAAACATTTACTATTCTAATTTCCTATGTGCACCAATAAGGTCAGATGCAAAGAGGAAGAATGCCTATCTACCTGTACAAGATTGGGGAATTTAATCACTGGAATTATCTATTAGGGAAATTTTGAGATATATGTTATTTGAATTATGTTGACTCTCACATATTTCATTTGCCGAATACCTTCCTAGGTTTCTGACCTGTCCTCAATGCCACTAGAATACCATGATGAAATTTTAGAATGGGAAAAGAGCTCCATATCAGTATAGCCATGTTTCCTCCAACAAATACACAATTTTGACATCACTAGGAAACAGCATAAAAAAACAAATTAATAAACTTTAAAAAAATCGCCACTCAAATATGGGCCAAAACAAAACATTACTGCAACCTGTAATATAACCTTTCAAAACCCAACAGTGTTTAGAAAAACTCTAATTCTTAAACATTATATATTTTTATTCAAATACCATTTGGTCTAACAATTCCTAAAAATTGTTCATGTCACATATTTGCACTGATAGTTAAAATCAGTTCCCATCAAAAAAAAACCTAGCTTTCTCTACGCATGCCACTTACCTTGTCAAGAACCACATCACTGATAGGAGGCAGGCCCTCTGGTTTCTGTATACATGCTGGCATGAACTGGAAGTCCAGCAGAAATTCCCTGTCATACTGCTTCTTACCTTCAGTATCAGCAGGCTTCCAGGATTCTAGAAATAAAGGGATAGAGGCCGACAACTGTTTGTAGAGTATACATATATATAGTCATGTGTTGCATAACAACATTTCGGTCAACAAACTACATATATGACAATGGTCCTATAAGGTTATAATGGAGCTAAAAACAATTCCCACTGTCCAGTGATGTTGTAGCAAACCTTTTTTTTTTTTTTTGAGACAGAGTCTCACTTTGTTGCCCAGGCTAGAGTGAG
>NW_012151953.1:431956-434142 GCF_000956105.1 Propithecus coquereli | reverse complement strand
CTGTTATTCAGAGAATGATCAAAATGGCATCAACATTATTTCAAATGTTTGACAAAACAAAGATATAAACCAAAATGAATATAATTTATATGTTTATACAAATATGAATTTAAACTATCAAAAAGGGAGATAGTGCTAGAAAAAAAAGCATAAAATGGTTTCTAGAAAACTGCTTTCTAAGACTTTCTGGTGAGGTAACTCAAGGTTTAGAAAAATTTTAATTTAATATTTTGAGAAAATAGGTTAAGTGTTAAATTTCAAACCTGTGTGAGAACAGAGTATGTCACACACAAAGGTCTCTAAGATGGTGATGCTCAATAAATATGCTTCAAAAATTAAAGAGGTTTTCTGTAGCTTTTTCAAAGCCTCCAATGCACTGTAGGCATTCAAGTATTTTCAATTAGCATTTGGCTGCAGGCAAATAATCGAATAATTTAAATATCTACAAAGTGATATTTGTTTTCAGACAGTACAGTCTTATTTCAAAGCAGGTTTCAAAAGTTGCCATTCCAGAAATAAAAAGGTGATGGAGAAATAAAAAGTGTCACCTTACATAAAAATATCTTTACAAGCATAAAATAGTCTTAACAGGGTGATCTGCAAATGTACATCGAGCCCCAAGCTCCTTCAGAACTTTAAAGTGCTCTCTATGTCATTCTACCTTGGAGAAAAGAGGCATTCACATCACTGGCAACTTTCCCCCATGCTTTCTGTGAGTCTACAAAGCATGGAGTAGGCAGAGCCTGCCGAATCTTGCACAGTGCAGTGCCCCAGCATAACTCCATTGGTGATGCCACTTCCACCGCTGAAGAGCCTGCCACCGGGGGTGTAATGGCAATCTGCAGTTTACCAATACTGCACTCTTTTGTACATGTCATTTGTTCACATTTTGACTTCACAACCTAGAGTAACTAAGAAGAGCAAAACAGAAAATATCATACACCAAAGACTATTGTTAAAAAGAGGGTTCAGCACACCCTTAGAGGCAGGCTCTTCAGGGGTGGGTGTGACATCACCAGTGGAGTGCAAGTTGGGGCTTTGCTCTGATCCAGAATTGGCAATCCATGCCTGCTCTGCACTTTGCAAATCTGTAGAAACAAAGACAAAGACATGACCATTAGCGGACTGTCACCAGAGATCTCCAGTATATCAGGACACCTCAAAACAAAACAGGAATCTCATCGAGGTTGGCTCTATTTTTAAACCTATTTGCAAGTCATTGAAACTGAAAAATTATTTTTAAAAAAATGAGGACCAAATTAATGCAGATCAGCTTCTTTCAAGTAAAAACAACTCAAGTGTATTCATTATTTGCCTTAATATTAGTGTAGAAAGGATAGTTTTCGCCTCTTCTGCTTCTTCTTGATTAAAAGGAATCAACAAATAAAAGCTGCTCTGTTGCCGAAAGACATCATGGAGTCTATGACAGTTTCTAACTAATTGGGTTGTAGAGAACTTGCACTTACAGGTACACCTCTTCCACCAGGTGTTTGCCTTCCAAAATCTGCAAAAGCTGGAGTAAAGTCTGGTCCTCTAGGCAAAATCCGAGGATCCAGTGTTCTCATTGGTAATTTGGGTTGGTTGATCTGCATGGAAAAGCAAAGGAAAGCTTAACACACATTCCAGAACATTCAGAGCCGCAGAGATTAACAAAAACTTTGACTGAAAAGTTCTGTCAGCTCAAAGCAGGTATGTACTAGCTTCTGATCCAGTAGAGGTCCAATCTGATCCATGGGAGTTTCTCCTGGGCTATTCTTAGAAGCCATTAGGACAACAATGGTTTTATGGTACCCTGGGACTGAATTTCCAAGGGGAGGCTATACACAATGAGTAGATTGGCTCACTAGATATTTAGGACCAGACCAATGGTAGGTACAAGACAAGCAATTTTGAGATACTCTGAACTAGAGCCAAATTTTAGGATTTTTAAAAAGTATATTCACCAGGATATTAGAGCACCTATCTGTAGTAATCCTGCTACTGTTCATTTTAGTTTTGATGCTGTAGACTTACTTAGTAAAAGCATGTATTTAGTTTTTTTGTTTTTTTTTTTGAGACAGAGTCTCACTCTGTTGCCCTGGCTAGAGTGAGTGCCGTGGCATTAGCCTAGCTCACAGCAACCTCAAACTCTTGGGCTAATGCGATCCTACTGCCTCAGCCTCCCGAGTAGCTGGGACTACAGGCAT
>NW_012151953.1:430977-431906 GCF_000956105.1 Propithecus coquereli | reverse complement strand
TTGCTAATGGGTGTTTTCTAAAAACTCTCCATTTTTGTTTACCAGTTTAGTCTTTCTATCAAGTTAATACAAAGAAAAATTCAATTATAAGGAGGGGAAGGATTAACCAAAAGTCTACCATTTTAGAAGAGGTAGTCTGAAAGAAAAACAAGAATTCAATGAAATTAAATATACTATGAATAATCTTTTAAAAATTCTAATATAAATGGACTTGAAAATATTAGTCTCTGGATATAATATATCAAGTTTTGCTTGAAAAACAGTATGTCAAGAAAGAGATATAAACCCACACCTGTCTATGAAACAGTACCACTGCTCTGAAGATGAGCCAGAGATCTGATGCCTCTTACCTCTGATTCTGCCTCTAACACCTCTTCAGTGGTTCGGGTCCGATCTTTTGGTTTCTTCCATGTCTTTGGTGCAGTTATAGATGTTTGAGCTGAAATAAAACGTGAGGCCCATTACTTGCCACTGCAAAGTCATGCTGGGAAATAAATATTAGGTCTAGGTGATACTCATATTCAAATTCGAGGCCAGGCACAGTGGCTCATGCCTGTAATCCCAGCACTTTGGGAAGTCGAGGCAGGAGGACTGCTTGAGGCCGGGAGTTTGAGACCAGCCTGAGCACAAGTGAGACCCTTGTTTTTACAAAAAATAAAAAAATTTAGACAGGCATGGTGGCACACACTTATAGTCCCAGCTACTTGGGAGGCTGAAGCAAAAGGATTGCTTGAGCCCAGGAGTTTGAGGTTGCAGGGAGCTAAGATGACACCACTGCACTTTAGCCAGGGTGACAGAGCGAGATTCTGTCCGCCCCCCCCCTCAAAAAACACCTAGGAGGCTGAGGCAGGAGGATTGCTTGAACCCCAGGATTTTGAGGCTGCAATGAGCTATGATAGTGCCACTGTGCTCCAGCCTGAGCGACAAAG
>NW_012151953.1:427856-429628 GCF_000956105.1 Propithecus coquereli | reverse complement strand
TCTATTTTTAGTAGAGACGGGGTCTCACTCTTGCTAAGGCTGGTCTCGAACTCCTGAGCTCAAACGATCTGCCCACCTCGGCCTCCCAGAGTGCTAGTGCAATTATGTTTTAAAGAAAATTTGAGTGACAAATGCTACTTTGTCACTTAACAGAAGTATTATAACAGATATAATACCAGTAAATTTTCTTTTACTGTACATTAGATCATGGAGAAAAGACACTAGATTTATTATCAATGGAAACATGGTTTTTAAGCCATTTCTATAATGGAAATAAAATTTTTGCAAATATACACACACACACACCCTACCAGAGGGAAGAGAGTATAGGGAAACCATGAAAAGAGAGACTGATATAAAATACCAAGAAAATAAGTCTGGAAATGATTTCTTTTTATAAAACATGGCAGAAAGTAGGTATCTTTTAAACTCTGAGAAAAACAGATCTATCACATATGAATCATCAATCAGCAGCCTCACTTTTTAAAATTTCATTCTCTACAATAGTTTAAATTAATTCATAATGAACTTATAATACCATTGTATAATTAAGTACAGGTCATCAAGAAGATCTTTAATAATTTAGAATGTATGTAAATGGTACTTAAACTTATTAAAGAGCAGGGCGAGTACATTGTACAATGATATAGAATTCTTATTTCAGATCTTGTAAACTATGAAAAAAATTCTATTAGAAGAAAATATATTGCATCTTCTCTGTACCTAAAATCAACAACTATCTATCATATATAAACAGAGGCTACATTACTTGGAAATTCAATTTCTAACTGGAAAAAGAACTATAAATAAACTCGTTCCATGAATAACAAACCATAATTCAGAGAACACAGAATTACTGAAGTGTCTGAGGCACATTTTTATCTGGGATATTTCAAAGAAATCAACAAAAATAGCTGAATTAAATGTTAACCCTATTCAACTAGTCTGTAAGTACCTAACAGTCCTGAAATTGTTTACTTAGAAGACGAGATTGATGAAAGAAAGCACCCACCTTTGCTGGACAGTCAAAGGTAAACCTTTTATAGGAAGCTATTAAGAATTTACTTGATAACATACTCTACTTAATGCAATGAGTTTTTAAAAAGTGCTAGAAAATCAGACTGACAACTATGTATGTAATAATTGAGGAAATATCCTAAAATTTAACAATTTTAAGATGTCCTGACCAGTAATTTTAAGATGAAAACCATCCTTCACCCTTGATATTCTAGATTATAATTTAAAGCACCTGATAAAATATCTGTAATAATTTAACAACCCAATATATAACCCCAAATAGGCTGATACCTGAACAATTATTTTAAAGGCTGAAAAAATAATCAAGGAAAGGGAGAGCTTGATCAATGGAAATGAAGAAAATGGCACCTAACATTTACTACTCTAAGAAATGTTCAATTTTAGGAAAGGCACGATGTAGGATTTCTGAAAGAAGTCCATGAGTAAATGACCAAATACTTTTTTTTTCTCCAAATACTTTTTAAACAATAGCATTAAGGAAAAAGTGATTGGTTTGAAAGGATTCAAAACAGTTCTCAGTTTTAAAGGAATAAGCTAAAGCAGGTTTATAGCAAATTATGGCCCATAGGCCAATTCTGGCTCAACACCTGCTTTTCTATTGTATGCAAGGTAAAGATGATTTTTACATTTGTAATGGCTGAAAAAAATTAAAAGTCTATTTCACACGAATTCAAATGACAGTGTCCATCAATAAAGTTTTACAGGAACATAGCCATACTTTATTCGTTCACACA
>NW_012151953.1:425301-427806 GCF_000956105.1 Propithecus coquereli | reverse complement strand
AGGAGCAAAAGATGGTCAATTACAGTTGGGGGCTATAATTGTGCACTTTACTCTTGCAAAACTGAAGGATAAAAATGTAATTTACACAGTCCTAAAAATAACAATAGTATCTCAATTTCCTGAAGATTGGTGGTAGCTACAAGTACTTGGTGATGTGGGATAGGCCTAGATTTTTTTTTTAAACAGAGCAGACAAGCCTAGTTCTATAAAAGCAATGTCAGTACGTTGAGTCCTAAGGTTAATAAAAAAGTTTCACAATAGCATAATGTTACAATTTCATAAAGCCCATCAACAGGAGTTTACTGGTAGTGGAAACATCACTATATTAAAGTGCTAAGTATTAGTCAGTGGTTTTCAAATATTTCTGACTACAATTCACAGTAAGAAATACAATAACTTCATGATTCAGGACAAATATAATCATATACATAACTAAAAGTTTCACCAAACATTGTAATGTGCTAAAAATTTTTTTACTATATTCTCCTTTTTAAAAAATGTTGGTTGTGACCCATTATATTAATTTCACAACCTATGCAATCTATTAAAACCTAAAGTTTGAAAAACACTGGTCTAGATTATTTTTAAGGTTTGGTATTTCATACTCAAACCCTACCTCACGCAAAACTTACTCTAGATTTGGCAAACTTTCTTAAGAAAAACTTTCTACCTATCCCAAACTTACCATCAAAGGAACCACCTTTCCCCACATGTCCACAACAAATCTTTCCATAAATCTCAAAGTCAATCATGGTTTATATAGTATTAGGACAGAAGTTTAATGCATTTGATGGTATCTTAAAAGGAAAGATCCTCCAGGGTTTATCATACATTTCATAGGGCACCTCCCACACTGCACATACTCAGTATTTCAGCCATACTCTTTCTGAGTTATTTGTATCAGACAGAGTTCAGTTCTACAAAGTGATTTATCTTAATAAACTGAGTTCACGGATTGTGAAATGATAAGCAACTCGATCTCAAGGGACATGGTCATATCTATAATACTCCTTTCAATTAAAAAGAATAAAATTAAATTTCTCTTAACAAATACCACCAGCCTGGCACTGACTGATTCCTTTGCCAGCTGCTCTTCCAATGCCAGTAAAAGGGGAATACAAGCATCAGATATCATTTTTGCCAACACCGAGCTCTCTGGATTTGTTACCCACTAACTTAGGCGTGATGATCTATTCTGTAAATACTACACTGTGATGGACCTCTTCCTTCCATCCAGTATCTCTGTATGAGGAGGCAACATTTCTCTAAGGCTGCAGCACAGTCACGGGGAGAAGGAAAGAGGCACACAGGTAGGCAGGGACAAACTTACCTGGTTTAAATGGGAATGTGACCCCGTCACCAGAACTATCAGTAGAGCCTGAATTAGCATCTATTCCTTCACCCTCAGAAACACTCTCAGCACCATTACGTATAGGCTCAGCTTCTTCTCCATTTTCTTCCATAGTTTTCACTTTATTTACGTCAGAGGGGTCTCTTTCAGGATGAAGCCCTTGGCTCATTTTATCTTGTTCAGATTCAAGTACTCTGTCAACTGAAAGGTCCTCTTCAACTTTAGGCTAAATAATAAGTGAACAAAGAGGTTACTTTTTTTTCACATGTGTAAATATACATAAAGATGTACACCTACCCCTTCTAAAAGGATAGAAAAATATGTCATTCAAAATAGGAATGTCTGTGTTCAGCATATGCTACTAGAATGGGAGTTTTTAAAAATACTTTTCTCATTTCAGCACCCGGGATAAGACAGACAATTCAAATGGGTACTGAAGTACATGAGACTAATAATATCCAAATACACCAAAGGTTAGAATGGAAAGAACTGTTAATCCTTGGAACTTGATGGACATGAAAGAGTCCTAGTCAGAAATCTAAAACAAGCACTCCCACTGTTGCCACTGAAGCTCAGCAAATATAAAAAGAAACATCAGAGGGTTTTTTTTGTACAGTCCTCTGGCTGTGAAATGGAGAGTTCAGGGAATAGCTTAAAGCATGTGTAAGACTTAAAAGCTGATCATATCTAATTTTATAAGAAGGCCAGTTGTTAGTTAAACTCTATTTTGTTTATTGGTTCTGAGACTTCTCTGAGACTGTGACCTTACATATATAGAAAAATCTTACCATATACGAAAAAATGCTTAGAACATATCTCCCGAGGGAGAAATCTGGGTTCTGGGGTATCATGCCTATTTTTAAAAGGCAGAAAAGAATTGAAGTTATTCCCCAGATTATTTTGGACCATCTCAGTATCAGATATCAAACAAAATGGCTTTCTAAGGGCCTCGTGAATCATCAAAACTCCCCGAGGCAAAGTTTTCCATGAACTTTAAGTCTTTTTCATTTTCATGAAGTGTAAGCACTCTGAAAACAATCCTCTGGAACAAGCCTTAGAGGAAAAAGTCATCCCAACCGATAAATTCACACTATAAGAAGAACTAAAAATTGGGGCTGGTTCAACAGAGGATTGAGTAAAAGAGTGCTGCATAT
>NW_012151953.1:422712-423356 GCF_000956105.1 Propithecus coquereli | reverse complement strand
GAAAAAAATTAAAAGTCTATTTCACACGAATTCAAATGACAGTGTCCATCAATAAAGTTTTACAGGAACATAGCCATACTTTATTCGTTCACACATTGCTGATGGCTGCTTTTGGGTTACAATGGCAGATCTGAGGAATTGTGACATGGATGATACAGTCCACAAGGCTTAGAACATGTACTACGTGGACCCTTACAAAAGAAGTTTGCTAGTCCCCAAGCTAAAGAACAGGATAAATATTTGAAGGCACGGGAGTGGTAGCCTATCTCATATTCAATAATGCTTAGGAATCTAGCCATAGGGCAAAAGAACATGACGTATAACGAAAGAAAACTAATAAAAAACCAGTTGAATCTAAAAAGAAACCAGTTTTTGAAGCTTTTACAGCCATACCAGGAATGTATGGGATTCCCCTGCCTTTGGAAGGTATTTTACTCGTTGTAGGAGCAATATTTTCTTGCTCAGCTCCAAGAACAGTGCAGCAACTATTTGCACCTCAATAACTTACTGCCAATTTTTACCCCTACATAACCACAACGAAATCACACCCATGCAACATTTTAGTGGTTGCTATGGGACTAACTGTGACATCAACACAGCATCATGTAAGAGCGATGATAGGACAGGGGAAGCAACAAAGGGGG
>NW_012151953.1:411861-412897 GCF_000956105.1 Propithecus coquereli | reverse complement strand
TTGGAGAAAGAGGGGGCTAGAGCTAAAATAGAAGATTCATAAATGTACTGGTTTTTATCAAACCCATGTGCATTTTTATAAATAGTTTTCCCTGAAGCCTGAGGTAGTTAGAAGACTGACAAAAACTGATAGGGACAGAAGAGTCAAGAGTAGTTAAGAGACACATAATGCATCGTGAGGAATCACTCCGTCTAGAACATATACTCTTTTTCGTTGCAGGGTTATCAGCTCTTGGAGAAACTCCAATAGTTAAGTCATGCTTTTTAGTTTAAAGTTCTGACTCTCAGAAATGTTGCATAGTAAATACAAGAATGACAAACATCACTGTTATCACTGGCATAATCTCCCCTTATCTACATTATTATTTTTTTCTAATCATAAAAAGATATACCCACTGAAGAACACTTATAAAGTATAGATGGATATAAAGTTGAAAAAACTAGAGAGATATTGTGAACATTTTGGTCTATTTTCTTTCTGGCATTTAAAAAGCACAATTACACGCATAGTACATAATCTTTTTTTTTTTTTTTCACTGAACTTCAAAAGAATTTAAACTTTTATAGTTTTGGTCTTTCATTACAATTATCCTAACATGTCAACTCTGTCAAAATCCCTATATATTCAATCTACTAAATTTTTATTGAGCTGCTGAAAGTTCATAATTAGTATTTTGCAAAAGGATAATTTACAAACAAGCCAATCATAGGGAGATAATTAAAGTTAAAAAGATATAATAGTGGAGAAATATAAAAGAGCTAAAAGTATAAAATTTTAAAAATTAAGTCATTTTAATTAAGAGCAAATAGAAAACACTTCTGGACTAGTCTTTACAAAGTCCACATTAAGATGAATTAAACTGGTTAAGTTTCACATCTACTGGCAAGGACCAAATCAGAGCATAGATTTTTATGAGCTACTTCTAGCAACACAGATTTGGACTTAGGCTAACGAGATTCAATTAGGATGAGGTTACAGTTAAAAAATGGAAAAGGGCAAAAAGCACAAAATTATACCCATATTACATTTATAACCA
>NW_012151953.1:410265-411811 GCF_000956105.1 Propithecus coquereli | reverse complement strand
AATTGGCTGATCAAGTAAACAACTGTGTTGTTGACGCTCAGAGAGACTGCAATGGTAAATGTCTTAGGCACAAACTCACAGCTTTCCAACCAGGAGCCTAGGTTCCTCCTCTCTCATGGTTAGGACATACCAAGGCATGTAATTCAGTATATGGTGAGTATTTACTAAGAAAACTGGCTTGTGAGCCAATTCTAGACTTGAGTCTACTTTTAACCAACTGTGTGATCTTAAGCAAGTCAACACTTCTTAGGCCCCTGCATTAAAGTATAAAGTGTAAGAATTAGACTAGATATCTAAGGTTCCTTTAAGCTATAAAAAATAATACGTTCAGAATTCAGTTTTTAAGGTTTTCTAGACAAGAAAAGGACACTCTGATTAAGGTTTCATTAGGCAGGCAGCACTTGTACAACATTGAGTTTTCATCTCAGATCAATACTGTTGGACTAGCTTTTCATACTGCTGAGGTGAAAAGAAAAAAAAGATAATTTTCACTGAATTATTCCATTGTACTAAGAATTCTAGATGGAGGATTTAAGCTTACAAGGGACTTTTAAAAATTCATCTGGCTTGGCAGGGCATGGTGGCTCACCATGTAATTCTAGCACTCTGGGAGGCCAAGGTGGGTGGATTGCTTGAACTCAGGAGTTTAAGACGAGCCTGAGCAAGCGTGAGACCCCATCTCTACTAAAAATAGAAAAATTAGCCAGTTGTCATGGTGTGCGCCTGTAGTCCTAGCTACTCGAGAGGCTGAGGCAGGAGGTTCACTTGCGCCCAGGAGTTTCAGGTTGCAGTGAGCTATGATGACATCACTGTACTCTAACCAGGGTGACAGAGTGAGACTGTGTCTCAATTAAAAAAAAAAAATTTCATCTGGCTTATAAATTCCGCAGAATCATTCAACACCTAGATGTGTGAGTGAAAGATAATTTACCCATCGGATAGTAAAGAGATAATATTAAAAGGATCCTGCAGAAGGCAATTTATGAGTCAACAGACAGGAGTGAGGTGCTACAGGTGGATGGGTGGGAGAATAGTCAAAGAAAGGCCACCTGATAGAGACATTACCAAAAGTGAATAAACACGAAACTGAAGGGTTTCATCTAATCTGATTCCCTATAGAAATATAAGATCATTCACTGACACTCTGGGACAGCTTCAAATCTTTTTTTTCGGTAGAACAGTAGAATGTGAACACAAACTGTTTCTGGGAACAGGAAAAGGAGACATTTAATAATTTTCTTCTCAAAATTACTGCACCATCATAAAATATACTCTGCGAATCTTCTTTCTTACACACACCTCAAACCAATTATTCTTACTCTTCTTCTCAGGAACCATAATGAACAAGAAAACATTATTAGACCAGTTGTTATTCTTCCTTTGTGGCCTACTCAATCAAAGTACAGAAACATGGGTGGGTTTAAATTTGCTATTGCCTGAAAGCTTTCTACTGAATATGTATATTCTGTAGTTGTCTCTTTTTATTTTTTAATAGATCCTCTAATTTGAGACATATATATATACACATATACATATACATATACAT
>NW_012151953.1:396788-398610 GCF_000956105.1 Propithecus coquereli | reverse complement strand
TGTGCAGAAGCTTTAGTCTCATCTGTCTATTTTTGTTTTTGTTATCTGTGCTTTTGAGGTCTGAGCCATAAAATCTTTGCATAGACCCTAGCCCAATATCCTGAAGGGTTTTCCCTAAGTTTTCTTCTAGCAATTTTACAGTTTTGGATCTTATGTGTAAGTCTTTAATCCATCTTGAGTTTATTTTTGCATATAGTCAGAGATAGGGGATCCAGTTTCATTCTTCTGCATATCATATTTCCAGCACCATTTATTGAAGAGACTGTCCTTTCCCCCAATTTATTGTACTGGTGCCTTTGTTGAAAATCAGTTGGCTGTAAATATGTGGATTTATTTCTACATTCTCTATTCTGTTCTATTGGTCTATGTGTCTGTATTCACATCCATACCGTGCTGTTTTGATTACTATAGCCTTGAAATGTATTTTGATGTCAAGTAGTGTGATGCCTCCAGCTTTGTTCTTTTTGCTCATGACTACTTTGGCTATTCAGTCGCTTATTTTGGTTCTGTACTCATTTTAGGATTGTATTTTCTAATTCTCTGAAAAGTGATGTTGGTATCTTGATAGGGATTGCATTGAATATGTAGAGTGCTTTGAGGCAGTATGGTCATTTTAATGATATTGTTCTAGTCCACGAGCATGGGATCCATTTGTTTGTGTACTTTTCAATTTCTTTTATCAGCACTTTTCAGTTTTCCCAGTAGAGATCTTTCACATCCTTGTTTAAATTTATTCCTAGAGGATTTTTTTTTTTTTTTGTAGCTATTGTCAATGAAATTGCTTCTTGATTTCTCAGCTAGTTCATTACTGGTATACAGAAACGCTGATGTTTGTGTATTGATTTTGTATACTACAACTTTGCTGAATTTATCAGATCTAAGAGTTTTTAGGTTTTTCTACCTATAAGATTCTATTACCAGCACTATGAACAATTTGACTTCCTCTTTTCCAACTTAAATGCCTTTTATTTCTTGCATTTGCCTGATTGTGACTGCTCTGGTGAGGACTTCTGGCACTACATTGGATAGGAGTTTTTAGAGTGAGCATACTTGTCTTGTCCCAGTTCTTAGAGGAAAGGCTTTCAGCTTTTCCCCATTCAGTATGATGTCAGCTGTGAATTTTTCATATATGGCCTTTATTATGTTCAGGTACATTCCTTCCATACCTAATTTCTTGAAGTTTTTATCACGAAGGGATATTGAATTTTACCAAATTCAATTTCTGTGTCTACCGAGACGATCATATGGATTTTGTTCTTCATTCTGCTGATGTGATGTATCATGTTTATTGATTCATCTATGATGAACCATACTTGCATCCCCAGGATAAATCCCACTTGATCATGATATATTGTTTTTTTGATGTGCTGTTGGATTTGGTTTGCTACTATTTTGTTGAGGATTTTTGTATCTATATTCATCAGGGATACTGGTCTATAATTTTCTTTTTTTGTTCCATCTGTCTCTCGTTTTGGTGCTGAGGTAATGCTGGCCTTGTAGAATGAGTGAGAGCAAGTTCCCTCCTCTTCAATTTTAGTATTAGTTCTTTGAAAATTTGGTACAATTCAGAAGTGAAGTTATTCAGTCCTGAACTTTTCCTTGTTGGTAGACTTTTTACTGCTGCTTCAATCTCATTTCTTGCTATTGGTCTGTTTACGTTTTCCATTTCTTCCTGATTCTACTTTGCAAGGTTGTATGTATTGAGAAATTCATTCACTTCTTCTAGGTTTTCCAGTTTGTTGGTGTATAGTTTGCTCATATTTTCTAATGATCTTTTGTATTTCTGTGGTATCAGTTGTAATGCCTCCTTTTTCATTTCTGA
>NW_012151953.1:395637-396738 GCF_000956105.1 Propithecus coquereli | reverse complement strand
AAGTACTTAAACTGAGCAGACTGGCTGAAGATCTTGTGGCCACCTAATAGCCAGGTAAGAGACTCTGAATTATAAAAAGTCTCCCTTCTAGCTCTGCTTTCTTAAGGAATACAACATAAACTCTCTAGTTCCAACACTTGAGATTAATGTGTCCAGAGTTTGGGTCTATAGATTGACACAAAATTAAGATGAGACTATGAAGACTTATTAAGTATACATACTTCTCTGCTATCAGGGAAGGGCCCAAGTGCATTCCAACAAGGTTATACATAAACAGTAGAATGTTCCAATAATGGAACTTTCAGTTCTAATCACTTTTCATTTATTCCTGATACTTTTTCACATTTTAATAACTTATATTTTTCCAGGTTTTGAGATCCTACAAGTTGGCACTAAATTGTACTCATTACATCATATTTAAAACTCTGTCCCTCTAATGAATAGTTTCTTACTACGTAAGATTGTATTAGCTATTCAGGGTCTTTTCTGGTTTCACAGGAAGCGTAGAACCATTTTTTCAAGGTCTGCAAAAAATAATGTTGGCATTTTAATGGGGATTACATTGGATCTGTAAATCACTCTGGGTAGTGTAGACATTTTAACAATGTTGATTCTGTTGATCTATGAGCATGATATGTTTTTCTATCTGTTTACGTTCCCTGCAATTTCTTTCCTCAGTGTTTCGTAGTTCTCCCTATACAGGTCTTTCACCTCCTTAGTTAAATATATTCTTAAGTCTTTTATTTTCTTTGTTGCTATTGTGAAAGGTATTGTGTCTTTGATTTGATTCTCAGCTTGACTGATATTGGTGTACATGAAAGCTACTGATTTATGTGCACTGATTTTGTAGCCTGAGATGTGCTGAATTCATTTATCAGTTCCAGGAGTCTTTTGGGTGAATTTTTGGGGTTTTCTAGATGTAAGTTCATATTGTCAGCAAAGAGTGATAGTTTGACCTCTTCGTTCCCCATTTGGATACCCTTGATTTCCTTCTCTTGTCTGACTGCTCTGGCTAGGACTTCCAGCACTATGTTGAATAGAAGTGGTGATAGTGGGCAATCTTGTTTGGTTCCAGTTCTAAGTGGGAACGCTTTCAAATTT
>NW_012151953.1:385504-387262 GCF_000956105.1 Propithecus coquereli | reverse complement strand
AGGTGTTATTTGCTTGGACATATTGAAAGATAACCATTTCTAAAGTCCTCCTTTCTATCTGCTCACTTCTTAGAGACTGTAATCCTGCTGACACCTTGTTGGGATGTATTGTCACTCTGCATATGACCAACAGAGCAGAACATGACACGATGGCCAGACAGTGGACCAAGAGATATGCTACAGAAATTGGGTTTTCACAATTCTTAGATTGTCTGTCACAGAAGACAGCTGTGTGTGATTCTGAAGGGGCGGGGGAGGGTGGGAGTTGGTAAAGAGTAAGGTATTTCTGTAACAAACATTATTCAGTCTTATTTCCTAAGATTTTGTTGTAAGTTAAAGTATCTTACTACAGTAGACAGAATTGGTAATAGCAACTTAAAAATGTCATTAGTTCTGCAATATTAGCTGAAATGTAGTATAGAAAACAATGTACATTTAGACATCTGGGTTCAGTTGCTTGTAGTCTGTCAATTGAAAATACTTTAATTTTGTACAGGTTACACACATGGCCATTTACGTAAAGTCCCTCTAAGTCTACATACTTTCTTATTTAAAAGAAAAGGGATTTGTTTTCCTTTCTTGGAAGGGAACTTTGATATTTAACAGAATTTTTAGAGACTGTCATATATATAAAATGGACAAGTGGCTATAGGATACCATATAGAAAATGAGTAGTTAATGTATGTTATTATATATGGCAATCTACTTTATTGTTAAAAGACTAAAGGTTTGAATCAGGAGTTGTGAAAACCTGTAGTGAAATACCTTAAGCTGGTAACTGTGAGGCGAACAATAGGAGTTGTTCAGTGGGTTGGTTATGTGTTGTGGACTACTAAAGTCTGCATTTGTTACTGTGCTAACAAACAATATTAACAACAAAAATTAAGGATCTTGAGATGGGGAAACAATTAACTGGGATTAACCCAGTGGATCCAATATAATCAAAAGGTACTTAAAAGTGAAAGAGGGAGGCAAGAGAACCAGAGAGAGATTTGAAGATGTTATCCTCTTGGCTTTGAACATGAAGGAAGGGGACCCAGACAAGGAATGCAGATAGCCTCTAACACATGGAAAAGTCAAGGGAACAGATTCTCCCAATGAATCTCCAGAAGAAACACAGACCTGCTTATTTTAGCCCAGTGAAATCCATTTTAGACTGAGATCTCCAAAATTGTAAGATAGTAAATTTGTATTAAGTCACTATGTTTGTGGTGATTTGTTACAATAGTAATAGAAAATGAATATAATACCACACAAAATTTGAAATGTTGGTTGGGTTTTCATTTTCATTCAGTTTGAAATACTTTATCATTTAGCTTTTGATTTCTTTTTTGACCTTTGAGGTATTTAGAGTGTGCTACAAAGTTTCCAAATATTTGGGGGATTTTCCAGAGATATTTTTCTCATTGACTTCCAACATAATTGCATTATGGTCAGAAAACATATCTGCTTTGACTTGAATCCTTTAAAATGCATAAAGACTTGTTTTATGGACCATAATATGGTTTATCTTGGTAAATCTGCCATTTGTACTTGGAAAGAATGTATGCCTATTGTTTGTATGTTTAATTGTCAATTAGATCAAGTTGCTTGACTGTGCTGCTCAAGTCTTCTATATCCTTCCCAGTTTTGTTTACTAGGTTCCATCAATTCTGTGTTTTCCAGTTACGTCAATTCCTTGTCTCTACTTTTTGAATATATGAAATACAATTAGAGTAACTGTACCTAATAAATATTTAATGATTTTGTCTGCTAATT
>NW_012151953.1:383603-385454 GCF_000956105.1 Propithecus coquereli | reverse complement strand
AATGGAAAAACAAACACCACATGTACTCAATACTAAATTGAAACTAATTGATCAACACTAACGTGCACATATGGAAGTAAAACTCAAGGGAAATCAAGTAGGTGGGAGGGGAAAGGAGGGAATGGGTAAATTCACACCTAACTGGTACAATGCACACTAACTGGGTGAAGGGGACACTTACAACTTTGATTCAAACTGTACAAAAGCAAATTATGTAACCAAAATGTGTGTACCCCTATAAATTGCTGGGGAGAAAAAAAAGACTTTCTATAGGTAATGGATCCTATTCTGTCCCCCTCCCCTCTTTTTTTCCTTTCACAGATCCTCATGGGAATCTAGGAATATGTGACAATTTATCTAAGAAACTGGGAAGGCACAAAGAAGAAACCCAGGTGAGAGAAAGATAAGTTTTACAATGAAGATGTAAATGACCTGAAAAAGAATAATGATGGTGATAAAATATGTCAGACTATTGGATCACTGAGAGATGTCACCCAAAAGAAACACTAGAGAGTAAGTCTATCAGTATTTTTCCAGAATCTTCTCAGGAGTTGCTATTTGAAATATATATTGGATTGTTATTATGCTTCCCATTATATGTTAACACCTTCCCACTCTATTCAAACTTCACAAGGAGCTTGAATAGTATGAGTGCCCACATAAAAGTATAAAAAAATGAGTATAGACTTAAACTCTACCAAAAACAGATATCTAGAATACAAAATTCTTTTTTACCTTTGGCTTTAACATTAAACATCATCAAATTAAGAATGAAATCTCAGTTTTTTAAAAAAGAGTTACCTTTTTTTGATACACATATTTTATATATTTGTGGGGTACATGTATTTGTTATATGCTTAGAATGTGTAATGATCAAGTCAGGATCTTTGAGGCATTCATAATCTTGAGTATTTCTCATTTCCATGTGTTGTGAACATTTCAAGTCCTCTTTTATAGCTACTTTGAAATATATAATACATTGCTGCTAACTACAATCACCCTACTCTATTGAACAACAGAACTTATTTCTTCTATCTAACTGTATGTTTACGCCCATTTATCAATCTCTCTTCATCTCCCTTCATCTCCCTCTTCTACCCACATATCCTTCCTAGCCTCTAGTATCTATCATTCTAGTCTCTATCTCCATGAGATCAACTTTTTTAGCTACCATATATGAATGAGAACATACAGTATCTTCCTTTCTGTGCCTGGTGATTTCATTTGACATAATGGCCTCCAGTTCCATCCATATTACAGCAAGTGACATGATTTCATTCTTTTATATGGCCTCGTAGTATTCCATTGTGTATATGTCCCACATTATCCTACTCAGTTCTTACACTGATGGATGTTTAGGTTGATCCCATATTTTTGCAACTGTATATAGTACTGGGATAAACGTGAGTGCAGCATATCCCTTTGATATATTGATTTCTATTCCTTTGGATAAATACCTTGTAGTGGGATTGCTGGATTGTATGCTAGTTCTATTTTTAGTTTTCTGAGAAACCTCCATACTGTTTTCCATAGTGGTTATAGTAATTTACATTCCTACCAACAGTATTCCCTCTTTTTCGCATACTTGCCAGCATCCGTTATTTTTTAACTTTTAAAAAACTTTTAACTTTTAACTTTTTTAACTTTTAAAACAACCATTCTGGCTGGGCGCGGTGGCTCATGCCTGTAATCCTAGCACTCTGGGAAGCCGAGGTGGATGGATTGATCAAGGTCAGGAGTTCGAGACCAGCCTGAACAAGAGCAAGACCCTGTCTCTACTAAAAAATAGAAAGAAATGATCTGGACAACTAAAAAAATACATATAGAAAAAATTAGCCAGGCATGGTGGCA
>NW_012151953.1:369602-371654 GCF_000956105.1 Propithecus coquereli | reverse complement strand
ACAGTTCATATTTTACCCATATGTAAATGGGTATATTTATATAACATTCAAAAAAAATGCAAGCTAATCTACAGTGAAAGAAAACAGATCAGTGCTTGCCTGGGGTTGGTAATGAGGGTAGTACAGGAGGGAGGGATTTATAAACAGTAATGAGGAAACTTTTGGAGTGATAAATATGCTCATTACCATGATGGTTTACACAGAGTATAGACATGTCAAAATTAATATATGTTACCCTCATGTCTATTACACTTCACTAAAGGTGTTCAAGTGGTCTAGGTGGTTTCTAAAATAATTAAAACGTAAGCATATCCACGTATCTATTATGTACCTACCAAGAATTCATAATGTATGTTTACTGACATAGAAGTATCTCTATGAAATACTGAGTGTTTTTAAAAGTCTTTAAAATGGCATATATAGTATTTTTCCACTTATGAAAATAAATATATATCTGTACATCCAGGTAGTGGCATTCCAAGGGCATTTTTTCTTGCAAATTTTTCCTGCTTTTTATCTTTTAATTTTCTTCTTCTTGTTTTAAATGACAAAAGTATCAACTGAAACAAAGGCAATATCCCTCTCTCCCAGCTAGCCAATTCTACTTGTCTGAGGTGAACCTTGCCTCAGCAGGTTAACAGTCTTTGGTATATAATTTTTCATAGGGTCTTTTCTTCATTAACCTCAAAGTCTTGGTCTATAGCTGAAGACTCAAAGATAGAATAAGTATTTAGACTTTTTGGACCTTTAGATTTTACAACAACTCATTTTGGTCGCTCCCTGAAAAAACTGCTTTAGAATGAACAGTGGTCCAGTTTTTCTGATAATAAATCCATGATTTATCCATTTATAGAGAAAACTAAAGTTCTAACAGTCTGCCTCTTTCTTGTTCCTCCAAATATAATATCTGACCCATCTTAATAGGTATAATTATTTTATGTAATAGATGTGTATATAAAAATTTGTATATAACTCATATTTGGTTATATATGAAAATGTTAAGAATGAATTATGTGATCTAAACATTTATGGAAAAATAGTTAATCCACATGAAACCCTAAATGTAACAAATATTTATTAATATAGACAAAATAATTTCCTAATTTTTCCCTTGATCAAGTGCCTATTTGTGTATAGCACAATGCTGAGTGTTGTTTTTTTATAAGTGGAAATGCAAAGGCCAAGAAAAGCCAACATAATTTTGATGTAGAATAAAAAGTTAGTGGACTTGTAATATTGAGATATTATAAAACTATAGTAACCTAAGGTAATTATGCTATTGGTACAAGGTTAGACAAAGACAATAGCAGTAGCTGAATGGAAACCATTAATCTCAATGGAAACCATTAAAAGTACAGTGTTTTTTTTTTTTTTCAGAGTAGAACTGGAAGCTAGGTACAGTGTTTAAGTTGTGTATCAGTTCAACAGTGTGCTTCATTATCTAAGCTGACCTCGGTCCCTGACCGTGCCGGAAGAACAGCTGTTGCGCTTCAAATCACCATTCTAAGGTCAAAGATGATGCAACAGGATTGCCATGTCAGCCATCTGCAACTCAGACAGGACACCAATGTTCAAATTATACCAGGATATGAGCCGGTGATTCCACAGCTATACATGCTTAGCTAGAAGAATACAGCTGAATTCAAATTTTTGTCATTATAGTCCAGCTTCTGGTATCGCTAAGCGAGGAGATAATGCTTCCTTAAGTATAAAGCCTAAAAGCTCCAACTTTGGCTAGATGTTTAGGCTCTGCTCCAGAATTGGATGGATAATAGAAGAAAAGGTACACCTGCTTCTGCTCCTCTCTCCATGCTGCAGCGGGTCTGGTGTGTATTTTGTCTGGCCATTTGCCTGTGTTTTTGTTCTCATTCCCTCTAAACGCCCCCAGGATATCACTCTGCCATGGGCATTCTTGTAATTTTATCTTCTTGATGTCACTTTCTTTCTCTAAATGTGTGGTGCCTGTATGTGTTCAGGTGACAGAATTTCTCTCAGACTAGCAAATGACAACTTTATCACAACTTCAATGCCCTTCTTATTCACCATGATATT
>NW_012151953.1:368277-369552 GCF_000956105.1 Propithecus coquereli | reverse complement strand
TCATATTGTCAGCAAAGAGTGATAGTTTGACCTCTTCATTCCCCATTTGGATACCCTTGATTTCCTTCTCTTGTCTGACTGCTCTGGCTAGGACTTCCAGCACTATGTTGAATAGAAGTGGTGATAGTGGGCAATCTTGTTTGGTTCCAGTTCTAAGTGGGAACGCTTTCAAATTTTCCCCCCTTAAGTATGATGTTGGTTGTGGGTTTGTTGTATACGGCTTTAATAATTTTGAGGTATATCCCATCTATGCCTATTTTGTTAAGAGTTCTTAACACAAAAGGGTGTTGAATTTTGTCGAATGTTTTTTTCCTGTGTCTATTGAGAGGATATGGTCTTTGTTTTTGCTTCTGCTTATAAGGTGAATTACATTTGTAGATTTGCATATGTTGAATCAACCTTGCGTCTCTGGGATGAAGCCCACTTGTCATGGAGAATTATCTTTTTGATGTGCAGTTGAATTTGGTTTGCTAGGATTTTATTGATAATTTCTGCAGAACAAATCAGGAGGAATCACTTTACCAAACTTCAAGCTATACTACAAGGCTATAGTAACCAAAACAGCATGGTACTGGCACAAAAACACAGACATACATCTATGGATCAGAACAAAGAACACAGATATGAATCCATCTTCATATTCTCATCTGATCTTTGACAAAGCAGACAAAAACATACACTGGGGTAAAGAATCCCTATTTAATAAATGGTGCTAGGAAAATTGGATAGCCACATGTGTAAGACTGAAACAGGATCTGCACCTTTCACCTCTTACAAAAATTAATTCATGATGGATAATAGACTTAAACCTAAGGCATGACACTGTGAGAATTCTAGAAGAAAATGTTGGGAAAATTCCTACAGATATGGGCCTAGGCAAAGAATTTATGAAGAAGACCCAAAAAGGAATCACAGCAACAGCAAAAATAGAAAGCTTCTACACAGCCAAGGACACAATCACTAGAGCAAATAGACAACTTACAGAATGGGAGAAAATATTTGCACGCTACACATCTGACAAAAGACTGATAACCAGAATCTACAAAGAACTCAAGCAAATCAGCAAGAAAAAAATCAAACAACCCCATTAAAATGTGGGCAAAAGACATGAACAGAAACTTTTCAAAAGAAGACAGACTAATGGCCAATGAACACATGAAAAAATGCTCAACATCTCTAATCATCAAGGAAATGCAAATCAAAACCACAATGAGGTATCACCTAACTCCAGTGAGAATGGTCTTTGTCAAAAAGTCCCAAAACAACAGATGCTGG
>NW_012151953.1:366611-368227 GCF_000956105.1 Propithecus coquereli | reverse complement strand
GTGTTTTTGTTCTCATTCCCTCTAAACGCCCCCAGGATATCACTCTGCCATGGGCATTCTTGTAATTTTATCTTCTTGATGTCACTTTCTTTCTCTAAATGTGTGGTGCCTGTATGTGTTCAGGTGACAGAATTTCTCTCAGACTAGCAAATGACAACTTTATCACAACTTCAATGCCCTTCTTATTCACCATGATATTTGAATTTTTTGTAGCATTTGGTATTGCCTGATACAAACTCTTCTTAAGTTTTCTCTTAATCCACATGCCTATTAGTCACCAAGTCCTGCTGTTCCTGTTTCCAGATAGGATAAATGTCTTCTTTCAGAAACTCAAGACTTCTATCCTGTTTCCAATATTAATTTCTCTTAAGTGAACCCTTATGTTTTGAAAATATCTCAAATATTTATCAAAGTGTTACTTTAAAAAGTCAAAGATCTTAAATGGAATTCACTTGCATGAAAGTTAAACTACTACTAGTCCCACATTCTACATCTTTAAGACCATGTATTTCTCTGGTCTCTGGGGCATATCAAAGTTAGGAATTTAGCTTCCACCTTTTGGTCAAAATCAGGCCCACCTCCTGCTCTACAATGCTAACAATTTTACCACCAACCCACTTAATGTACACTTTCTACTCTACACAATCAAAGGCTTCGATGCAAGCTGAGAATACATTATTAGAGCTTGAGCCCTTTCAGGATAAGCATTGTATCTTAGGAGTCTCTCCTCCATATATCCAGCAACTAACCCAGAGAATCTGGCCCATAATGGATGCTCACTGAAGATCTATGAATGCATAAATGACCTGCAATCAAAATTAAATCTAAGGTTAACGTCTCTCTACAACAATAACATTAGTTAAATCTGTTTGTGTTAGGTAGGTATTATTACATTATCCCCAATTCAGAGGTAAGAAAACTGAAGTACAGAGAGGTTAACTACATTGCCCCCAGAGAAACTAAAGGTTGGACCAGAAATTAAAACATAAATGTAACTTCAAAACATTGTCTTTCCAACTCACTACCCTGCTATTCAACTCTACTTTGTTTCTGCACTTTCTTGTCTGAACTCCAGCTTCAATTTTATCTTGGTAGATTTTTCTTTTGCTTTTGTAACAGGAGAGGATGTACACTTTACCAACAGAGGGTAGTGTAAAGAATGCAGTTTGTGTCTTACCCCAACAGCACTGTCTATCAAGTCATTAGAAAAATAAAATGGTAAAGTGACTCTAAGTAGAAAGTTTGTTCCAAAAAGTTCAGCAAAGGGTAGTCCATTAAGCAATTCTGTCAGCAATGAGAACAAAGATGACTCCAATAAGACCACTAGCATATTTTCTAGTCCTCTTTATTATAGTTTACTGCTCCTTCTGCAGCCTCTTAGGCATTTTTGCATTTTAATAAAAAATGCTTTTGTGTCACTTCTACCAGCATCAAAACAGACTGCAAATTAATTCAAAGTAAATCTAGTACAGATGCAGGAATGTTAATCATGACAGCACAAATATATAATTTAATTAGGGAAGAGACTACAACACAAGTAGTTACTTTATATCTACTCAATGCTTTTTGTCTCTAAATAAAATACTACTGTTCATTGCCTGGATGGAAAAAAAAAA
>NW_012151953.1:359178-360641 GCF_000956105.1 Propithecus coquereli | reverse complement strand
ACCTTTAAAACTATACAATTGAGTGGCTCGTGGTACGTACACTGAGTTGTGCAACCATTACCACTGTCTCACTTCAGAACATTTCATACCCCCAGAAAGAAACCCTGTGACCATTACTATACCCTCCCCCCTTCACCTCTCCTCTCGACCTCTGGCAAACATTAATTTACTTTCTAACTCTATGAAATGTGCCTATTCTAGACATTTCTCATCAATGGAATCATATAATATGTGGTCTTTTGTGACTTTTTTCACTTAGCCTAATTTTTTCAAGGTTTATCCATGTAGCATGGATCAGAACTTCATTCCTTTTCATGCCTGAATATTCTGTGGTATGTATACACCACATTTTGTTTATCCATTCATCAGCTGGTAAACGTTTCAGACAGTTTCCACTTTTTAGCTGCCATATGTATATTTTTTCCATTACTTTAAATTTTCTTTCTTTCTAATTTTCTACTCCTGACATAATCCCCCTTCTTTTATAGTCTATTTCATAGACTCTTGTTACCTTATACCTCAGCTACTACAACTCTGCTTTCAGACCTCCCTTGAAAAAGCATTTTCATTGCACATTTTCCAGAAAACTCTTTCAGAGGAAGAGATTGTTTCTGGATGCCAGATATCTGTCCCAGGCCTATAGAAACAGTTGTTCTTTCAAGGGTACAAGATCCAAGCTCTCAGGTTAGCCTTGAAAACTGTCATTATCTCATCCTAGCTTAGCTTTAGTATTATTATTTTGCAAACCTTCTATTTATAGGTGCTAAGTCATACATTCTCTCCTCGATGCTCTTTTCAACCTAGACATTAAAAATTCTTGCTCAAAATTTGATTTTTTCAATGAGTATCTTCACAAAATTTTCTATTCTGATAATTTCTTGACTCTTAAACACCTAAATAAGATGATATTTCTAGCTATTACTTTAATGGATGCCCTAAAGCTTTCAATTGCAGATTCTCCTTAAGATTCACTGTTCTAAGCAGATCTTCTCCCCACTTCCCAATCATTGCAGGTCACCTTGAGAAGTGTCTATTGTGAAGATTAAATGACATAATGGGTACAAAAACCTTTAAGCAAAGTTATACATGCATAAGGGCTATCCTAAGGGATTTGTCACCATCACATATCAAGGATATTATTAAGAATTTTTCAGAAGGCGCCAGGCACAGTGTCTCGCACCTGCAATCCTAGCACTCTGGAAAGCCAAGGCAGGAGAATTGCTTGAGCTCAGGAGTTTGAAACCAGCCTGAGCAAGAGCGAGACCCTGTCTCTACTAACAGCAGAAAAAATTAGTCAGCCGTGGTGGCGCACATCTGTAGTCCCAGCTACTTGGGAGACTGAGGCAGGAGGATCACTGGAGCCCAGGAGTTTGAGAGTTTGAGGTTGCAGTGAGCAGTGATGATGCCATCGCACTCTATTCTGCGTGACAGAGTGGGACTACATCTCAAGAAAAAAAAAAAAA
>NW_012151953.1:352854-353893 GCF_000956105.1 Propithecus coquereli | reverse complement strand
CCAGGCCTTGATGAAGGTTTTGACATAGGGTTGTAACTAGGGGTAGAAGGTTGAAAAAGGCATACTCATTATCCTCAAGGTTCTAAACAAAGAGACATGGTCATGTGCTGTAGGTGAGGAGGGTTGGGCAGTACATAGGGTTTTATAATAGGGAAGTCATAAATGAAATGGCCACAGGTGGACAGTGTGAATTGGTAGTGATACACCACTTACAGTAGTGTGATTTTTCTCTAGTAGAGAAAGAGGGGCAGCGTATAGCACTGATTCAAGGTAAGAGTTTTGCTAGAAATGTTTCTCAAAAGGGAAAAGAAAATCACAGATTTTGTAAAGAAGGTAGCCTAGATAATTATCCTCTTCCTCTTGGCTCAAATTTCGCCTCTTACTGAATGCTGCCCCTCTAGCATTTCTTACCCTGCTTATTTTTATAGCACTTAAAACTTACTAGTACATCACTAGGGCACAGATCTTTGGATTGTTCATTGATCAATTTCAAGTGCACAGAAAAGTAACTGACACATAGCGGACCCGCAGTAACTGTGGTTCAAACAGGTAGGTTTTTACATCTCCCTTTGAATGTGGTCACAGGCAAAAATGTATAACTGCCAAATCCTGAACGTACTAAGAGAGCTTTGTATCAATGTGGAAACCATGTCTGAAAGAATAATAGAAATGTGAAGTAAAGGAAGAGGTTGTAATTCTCCTGTGACCCTGAGAATGCTGATTTACCACTCCAGGGCTTATTTTTGTCATTAGTAAAACAGGAATAATTACATCCAAGGAACAATTGCTTAAATCACAAAAATGATGCGTGAGATGCCTTGGAAAGGGTTTTGTAAACAGAAAAACATAAGAAGACTTTATTATGATTGCAACTAAATGACCAAGTACTTTAATACAGCAATAAAAATGGAGAAAAGATATATACTGAAGGAAATGCATTTTTCGCATTTTTTTTTTACAGTAGTAAGGAAAATTATCTTTTCAAAGGCAAACAGTTCTTAAGGCTACTGTGTGCAAGGTGAAGATGGACATTGGAGAA
>NW_012151953.1:349846-352804 GCF_000956105.1 Propithecus coquereli | reverse complement strand
CCTGCCACTGCTTATCAACTAACTTTATATACTATTCTAAATCATTTGTTGTCATTTCAATAATGTTCATTGCATTTTCGGAAGGAGTAGATTCTATCTCAAGAAACCACTTTCTTTACTCATTCGTAAGAAGCATATCCTCTTAACATGAGACTGTAGCAATTCATTAACCTCTTCAGGCTCCACTTCTAATTCTCTTGCTATTTCTATGACATCTGCAGTTATTTCCTCCACTGAAGCCTTGAATCCTTCAGAGTTACCTGTGAGAGTTGGAAAGAACTTCTTCCAAATGCCTGTTAATGTTGAAATTTTGACCTCCTCTCGTGAATCAAGAATGTTCTTAATGGCATCTAGAATGGTGAATCCTTTCCAAAAGGTTTTCAATTTATACTGCCCAGATCCATCAAAGGAATCACTATCTATGGCAGCTACAGATTTATAAAATGCATATCTTAAATAAGACTTGAAAGTCATAATCACTCCTTGATCCATGTAAACTACAGAACAGATATTTTGTGAGCAGGCATGAAAACAACATTAATCTCTTTGTACATATCCAGCAAAGCTTTTGGGTGACTAGGTGCATTGTCTATGAGCAGTAATGTTTTAAAAGAAGTCTTTTTTTCTGAGCAGTAGGTCTCAATAGTGGGCTTAAATTATTTAGTAAACCATGCTGTAAACAGATGTGATGTCATCCAGGCTTTGTCATTCCATTTATAGAGCATAGGTGGAGTAGGTTTGGCATTAATTCTTATGGGCCCTAGGATTTTCAGAATGGTAAAGGAACACTGGCTTCAACATAAAGTCGCTAGCTGCATTATCCCATAATGGGAAAAGTCAGCCTGTCCTTTGGGAATTGACGCCAGGCATTAACTTCTCCTCTTTAGCTGTGAAAGTCATAGATGGCATCTTCTTCCAAAAGAGGCTGTTTTTTTCTACACTGAAAATCTCTTGTGTAGTGTAGCCATCTTCATCAGTTATCTTAGGTAGATCTTCTGTGTAACTTACAGCTTCTACATCAGTACTTGCTACTTTACCTTAAACTTTTATATTACAGAGACAGTTTCTTTCCTTTTTCTATTTTCCCCCCAAGACAGGGTCTCACTCTGTTGCTGGGCTAGAGTACAGCAGCATCATCACAGCTCAGTACAACTTCATACTCCTGGGCTCAAGTGGTTCTCCTGTCTTAGCGTCTCGAGCACCTGGAACTACAGGCATGTGCTATTGTGCCAGGCTAATTTTTGTACTTTTTGTAGGGAAGGGGTCTTGCTATAGTTGCTCAAGCTACCCTCCTACCCTGGCCGCCCAAAGTGCTATGATTACAGGCATGAGTTATTGCACCCAGTCTCACTGCAGGGTTGTTAATTGGTCTAATTTTGATACTATTGTGTCTCAGGGAATAGGAAGGCCAGAGGAGAGGGAAGGAGAAGGGAGAATGGCTAGTTGTTAGAGCAGTCAGAATACACACAACATTTCTCAGTTGAGTTTGCTGTGGTTTGTGGTACCCTCAAAACACAATAATATCAAAGGTCACTGATCAGAATCACTAAAATGATACAGTAACAATGAAAAAGTTTGAAATGTTATCAGAATTAACAAAAAGTGACACGGAGACACAAAGTGAGCACATGTTGTTGAAAAAATGGCGCCAATAGACTTGCTCAACACAGGGTTACCAGAAACCTTCAATTTGTAAAAAATACATTTTCTGCAAAGCACAATCAAATGAAGCACAATAAAATGAGGTATGCCTATATACTCAGAAGATTGCTACTAGAACTAAATATGGGGTCTTTTAAATGATCTCCAGCCTTATAGAACACTGATAAATTTCTGAAGACAACACTGGAAAAGTATAAGAGTACTGGGATGCCAGATATTTTTATAGTAAAATTTGAGAAACTAAGAGTTTATCTTGGAGGAGAATGTCCCATACTCCCCACCCAACACCCTAAAGGGCTTAAGCAGAAACATGAAAAAGGAGTGACAAAGCCAAACCTGTATTTTCAAAAGACGACTCTGGCTGCTTGATGATGAACAATTTGAAGGAGGGCAAAACTGGAGTCAGGGAAATGACAAGCATCCACACATAAGGGCTAAAAAGGGGGTAGAAGGAAATGAAGGGGAGTGGACGAGTGCTACAGATATATCAGATAAAACCAGGGCACCTTGTAAAATGTGAATCTCCACGTGAGGAAAAGGGACTCAAGGGGGAAGTCCATCAAAATAGCTTTAGGATGTTAGCTTCATTAAAGCCAGTGCCACAACTTGAGATAAAAGAAAAGGTTTAGAGAAATAAGTGTTTACTTTGATATTGGATATATTGAATTTGAGGTGATTCTGAGATTTCCAAGTGGAGATATTTGTCAGAGGATTGGAAATATGATAGAAGTTTAAAGGAGAAGTCAGGATGGAGATAAAACCTGGAAGTCATTATATATACCATTTGGAGCCATCTACTCTTAGAGCAGGTGAAATCACCTATGAAGAATATGTAGAATAACAATAATCAGACATGGCTCAGATATAAAGGAATTTATTGGAGAGATGGAACTGTTCTATATTTTGATTGTGGTGGTGATTACATGATTTTATATGTGTTTGTCAAAATTCACAAAAATGACTGCTAACAAGGGTGAATTTTACTACATATAAATTATACTCAATAAACCTAAGTAAAAAGATTAAAAAAAGGAGAAAGTGACCAATAGCGTTAAATGAGATAAAAAGACTGCTAAGATAAACTTATACCCATTGGTGATCTTGCTGAGCAAAGTCCAGCTAGCATGTTAGGAGCATAAATCAGATTATTTTAGTTGTATAGTGAATAAGAGAAGAAATGGTACAATCTTCTTGAGTACTTTGCATCAAAAGAAAAAGATTAAATGTCAGCTAAATGGATATGTGGGACTCAGGGAGTGTCTCTGGAATGAGAGATACTTCAGCAGTTTACAGAAA
>NW_012151953.1:346917-348486 GCF_000956105.1 Propithecus coquereli | reverse complement strand
GCATTTTTTTTTTACAGTAGTAAGGAAAATTATCTTTTCAAAGGCAAACAGTTCTTAAGGCTACTGTGTGCAAGGTGAAGATGGACATTGGAGAAAGGGAAAGCTTTTAGTAAGACTAGGTTTTCCTGAAGAGGGCTTTCTTTAGACTAAGAGGAGCATTCCCTTAGGCTGACTGAATTACCCTGTCTGGAAGCAGGTAAGTACAATAGTTCCTTGTGGTGAAAGAAGGTTAAAAACTATGTCTGGGGAAAAGTGGGCTAAAATCTGAACAAAGAATCTATGTCCATTCATGGAGATGTATACCTAAGTTAATATCCAATGAATGAAACTTCACAGTTCACGTTGCAAAGACATGAACTACTGTAAATAATGGGGAGATGAATCCCATATGAAGAGGAAGGGAGGAGCTATATAAGGGGCTTGCCAGGAGACCCAGTATCTAAGCCTGTGTGTTGGCTCCACCAACAGGTGTCTGGGCTCATTCTGCAGCATATAAAGGACAGAATTTGACCCAGCAACAAAATCTTCCAGGGATTGTCTAAGATTCCACTGTAGAGGACAACAAGAAAGTAGAAATGGTATGGCAGAAATGTACTTTTTAGGTAGCTTTGTTAGAAATAGTTTACAAACAAGGTATAAAAAACCTTTACTTATCCCTAAGGATCACTCAGATTCAAACCTATGAAAAAGGTAGGCAGGCATCCTTGCTTTAAGGATTGTTCTGCTGGTTTTGGTAGCTGAGATGGAACCAAGAATGTGTAAGCAGTCTTGTTGCCAAGTTTCTGCAACATATTTCTCTAGAGAAATATAAGAAGTTAAATTATATGGGTGCACAACAGTGTAGGAATTAGGCTTGCAAGACACTCAAATCACTGGTAGTCTACTTTTGATCCCAGCAACTAAATCTCCTATGGATATTTCGAACACTTCTTAGAATGTGTAAGTTGAGGTAAGAGGTAAGAGTAAGTTTCATGGTGCAAAAAATGAGACTTTTTCAGGTTAATCTACCCAAACTGACAGACTTTATTTATCTGGTTTTATCCTTACTATGTTTTATTTCCTTAAAAGTATTTTCAATACTAGCCCAGTTGAGAATAATGCAAGTGTTATTAAAATGTTTTTCTTGGGGTTGGGCATGGTGGCTCACACCTGTAGCCCTAGCACTTTGGGACACCAAGGCATAAGGGTCACTTGAGCCCAGAAATTTGAGGTGACAGTGAGCTATGTCACTGTGCTCCAGCCTGGGCAACAGAGTGAGACCCTGTCTTTTAAAAAAACAAATTCCTCCATTAAAGGATGTTCCCTTTATACTTAAGTAAGTCTAAACCAATAGAGAGAGCAGCAACTTGATCAGTATTTCGTTAACATCTCCTAAAACACAGTCATATCTCCATGTGAAAGAGAAATTTCCCACCTGTAACCTACAGAATCTGGAAACCCTCAGCTGAGCTTTCAAGAATATACAGTCAACTCCTAGAAGCCACATAAACAAGGTCATTTACTGCTGTTGCCCCCACAATTCAGGGGGTGTAGGATGGGATTCCAGTATCTATAACCAAGGAGCTTATA
>NW_012151953.1:334618-336086 GCF_000956105.1 Propithecus coquereli | reverse complement strand
GTGTCTTCATATGTAAAAGAATTCTTTAAGGAGAAACCAAAGTTAATAAACAAATCCAATAAAAAAAGATTAGCACATATGTATGAAATAGTTTGGAATAATATATAAAATATGCATCTGTGTACAGAAAGAGAGAATGAGATCAAGAGAGAAAAGAGTAATTGATAATCATAATAAGGGTCCCAGAAAAATACAAAAAGCCTAATTAACAAAAATGTCCAAATTTTTAAATTCCAGGTAAACTGATATGAGATTCATCCCTGGAGGGATGAACCCAAAGCAGTTTTAGACTGGTTTCCAGCCTTGTGCTTCCCTAGTATATGGAAAACCATATACTCATGAATATGTTTACCAAATGAGCCAACAAAAATTTTAAGCACTACTAAAAGACAATCTAAACTGAAAGAGACTTTATTTTCTCCTCTAAAATTCTCTATGTATCAGTGTAAGTTGAGTCTTTTACAGTAAACTGTAGTTAAGTCTATGAAAAAGAATATGCTATGTTAATCAGATAGATGGTAAATGTAACCAGTAAGCTATTATTATTAATAATTCATTCACTGCATGAAATTAAGGCTACACTTACTAGCCTTAAAATTCACTTTTGTTAATGGGCATAGAAGCTGGTGCTTCTAAAATTGGACTTTGCCTATTTACTGTAGTGGTGAAATAAGATCAATAGGATCTCACTGACAAATCTTTCAGACTCACTTGCCAAGGCAAGAGACAAAAATATTTCAGAAAAATGTCTTTATCATAAATGTGTTGTCCATGTAAAATACATATATATAACACAAATACGTATTTATCAAAATATCTCTGATGAAAATAATTTCCAACTCACTGGAGTAAGTACTAAATAAGTCAATCAGATTACACGATATCACTGTGAAAGCACATCAGCATAACATCCTTATGACCACTGACTGAAACCTAGATGCAGTAAAAATAGATGAAAAAATGATTCTCACATTAACAACCTGAGTACATCAATTCAAGGATATACTCATACATCCTTGGAGGACTATTTGGTACACAAAATTTCTGATAGTAAAAAATCAAACCAAACAGATCTAAAACTGATAATCTTCTATATACTCTTGAGAAAAATCTTTAAAAAATTAATTATTTTGAGAGCTCCTCATCCTGAAATAAAAGTCCTTTAACCCACTAATTAAAGCTTTAATATAGAAAGCTAAAAGGTACAACACGTAGGTCTAAATAAAGAACATTTATTTTTATCCCTCTAAAGACTTTATTTGGCCATCTTTAGGAATTTGTAGGAATTCCATCTTTAAAATTTTTTGCTAAGAAAGTATCATGTAATAATATGTAAGAGTTAATAATAATCATGTAAAAGTTAGCAAAGAAAGATGTCTAGAATATTAAGGCAACATTATTTATAACAGAAAAAAAGGAATAAACTCAATGTCCAACAGTAAGGAATTAATTAAAGAAATGATGGCCT
>NW_012151953.1:331332-334568 GCF_000956105.1 Propithecus coquereli | reverse complement strand
GTTGTAGGGTTCTTGAGGTTCCTTTACTGTTGGATTTTGAAGACTGTAACATGTAAAAGGAAATTACAAAACTAGTTCTTTTAAATATGTTTATATATATATAAAAAAAAAAAAATCGAGGGACTAGAAAAATGCCAAGACACTTTATCTCCTGACATCAATCAACCTCTACCTCATTCCCAGTGAAGACAAAAACAGTTCTTCCTTTTCTGGGTACTTTCTCGATTACTGCTGAAAAATCCATAACCTTTGAGTAAGGTGCTACTGACTTAAGTTACTAATCCAAGAGTATCTGCATTTCAAATAAATGCACCATGATAAGAAGATTAACTCAAAATTTTGTTTCTTTGCCCACCTATGCCTGGCACAGTCTTGCAATATCATGCCACCTTAGTGACAAATTGCTTTAAAAAAGAATGAATGTCAGCGATGAGTGAAATTATGATTTTTGTTGCAGAGTCTTGCTTTACACTTATTTCAGTTCTGAGGTATAGTTTGTATCTTTTACTTGTATTTCCTATGATTGTACTATTTCCTGTGATTGTACTATTTGTCTTTCTGTTGTTTGTTTTTATGTTTTTAAATCATTTGTCTTCATTAGTTAGCTTCCCTTATTTTGGAGTTGCTGAATGACAACTCACAGGTGGGTCACTGATAAGAAACAATGAAGGGTCAAACAAATTACTATTCTCCAACAGACAGGTGTTCTTTGGATGGCACTTGACCTGTGGCCACACCTCAACGGTTTCTAAAACAGTGATGGCACTATTAATACTGATGCTGGTGGAGGCTAGTCTGTTGAGGAAACAACTTGCAAAGATTTGTGATAAATAACTTGCAAAGATTTATGATAAGTGTCTCCAATTGCCTTGCACACTTTGCTTTTCTGCTTTGTTTCACTGCACTGAACTAGATGTTCTATAGTTCCCAGGGACCAGATACCTCCCACAGACATTGATAAGGCAACTGCCTCAAAAACCGAGCTGGGTAGGAAAACCACACATCAAAATTAGGGATCAGGTTTTTGGTTTGTCAAGTTTCCCTATCTATTATACAGCTCAAACCGACAATAATACTGAGGGGGGTGGGGGAGCGGGGGCAGTCATTTTTCAAAGAGCACAACTTACACAAGGATTACTTAATCTGTACTTATGAAGCACAAACTATATAGCATAGGGCAATGTTGCAGAGGACAGGCTGTGCTGACTTGTCAAAAATGAAAACTTCAATATTCTCATGGGTTACTGACTCTGTAATAGCTGATAAGCCTCAGATAACTTTTGATTAATGGTCAGTTTATAAGATGCTACATTAAAAAGAAATAATTTGAACGGGAAGAATACTCTGAAAATATTAATAACCATACAAAAACTTACAGAAACAATAACAGTGTTTTAAAAGAAAAAGTGGGAGATCCTTAAACGTCTCTGCAAATTAATCAAAGGGGGCACTTTTATTTTCAAAAGTAGTTATAAACCTTTGACGTTCTGATAGCTATTTTCCTAAATGCAAGATTAAAAAAAGGTCTTGCACAGAAAAGCTCCTTAAAGTTTAGGATTGATTGACATGGCTTCAAAATTCTGAGAAGGCAGAATTAGGAACTATAGACCATGCTAAGTTTTGAATGTTTTCGAGCCCCAAACCAACAAAATTAACCACTGAAAAACTGATTCATATGAATGAGGCAACAACAACAAAAACCAACATGTACAGTGACATATACCTTGAAGGCATTTTGTATATTTGGATATTCTCATTTGCATTTTTAGACAATGGAGTAACTCTTTTGCAGGCTGTACTAAAACACAAATACATCATTAAAGAAACCAGACTAGGAATTTCAGCATTAATTCGATGTTTCTGGAAGTCAAGGAAAGTAGACAATTAAAAAATAACTCAGACACTGTCTCTTCTTCATATTCAGCAAGCATAAGATTATTAATGGCAGAACAGCTTACCTGGGACAGGGCTTTTTCTTGAATTTAAGTTTTGAGAATCCACAATCTCTTCTGTTTGCCCATCTGCTTCTACCTCTATTTTGTTTTGAATCTCTTTTGTATCTTCACTAAGGCAAGTTCTTATGCTTTCGTCCTCCTCTAACACTCTCTGGACTGCAGTGGGAGCACTCGGAGAACTAACAGTAGTGGCGGCAGCAGGAACAATGACTGGAGTGGGAGGAGGAGAAGCTGGAGGAGTTGGAGGAGCCGGAGTAAAGGAAGTAACTGTGGAAGGGGTGATGGGAGCTGGGATACACTCGACTTTCATTTCTTCTGGGGGATTTTCCAGAATCTCCAATTCAAGAGTCAATGGCAACACTTCCTGTTTTACTATTTCCACAATGCTCTCTGTGGCTGGTAATTTTTCACTAACTCCATTCATTTCATTAATTAGGTTAGTACTAGCAATCAGTGGAATATCATTAGGTGCTACACTACAGGGTTTCTTGCATATATCATCATCAATTTCATCTGTTGGTGAAGGGTCTGATGTTTCTGTGCAAGATGTGGGGCTGGGTATGGGAATTGTATCTTCTTTTGAGGAAGAGAGTTCACATTTGTCATCTATAGGAGTGGTGAATATCGGCTGGCTAGTAAGAACAGCAGAGGTGGGGGAAGCAATTGTGCTTCGAGCAATTGAAGAAACAGTGGTAGGTGATAAAGGCAGAGGAAGCTCTGGTATGGATTCTATTGTAGTAGTCTCAGATGTCTGGCCTGCTTGTTCTTTCTTCTCCCCACTAAGGACTAGCCTAAGGACTGGGGAAGGAGACTTTAACACTGGATCTGGTTTTGGCTTCTCTTCTGGGGAAGAAAAAAATAAAAGAGTTTTAAGAATAATTCTTGGATCAGAGACTATGTTGTTATTGTCTTGGGCCGATTCTTTTAATCTCTTATCCTAAAACACTGGCAGCAGAATAGAGACGAATACGTTATTCTGGTACTCCATAAAAACTGTCATTTTTTTTCTAGTTATACACACTATTACTTAATCCAAATACATATAAACTCTATTTTGGAGTGAGAGAATAATTACATCAAGAATACAACTGAAAAGGTCACCAAAACTGAAGCTAAACCATTCTTCAGTCGGGAGCAGGGCTTTTCTTTAAAGGTAGGAAAACCTTCATTTCTACCAATCTTGTTCACTGTGGACAATATTTCTGCCAAGGATATACTATAGTGATGGGACAGTACAAGGACAAATAATTGGAAATTAAATTATTATAAAGAGACTAATGG
>NW_012151953.1:301625-329398 GCF_000956105.1 Propithecus coquereli | reverse complement strand
CCTAAAAAATATATATAATACTAACATATGCGGCTAGGATGACGCCACGGCACTCTAGCCCGGGCAACACAGTGAGACTCTGTCTCAAAAAACAAAAAAAAAAAATAGGCTTTTAGAAGGGTATTTAACGATATGGAAAGTTGTTTATAATAAAAGATATGCTTTTTTTTTAAAGTAGGGCCAAAACTGTATATAGAATCTAAACCCAATTAGGTAACCTAAAAAATATATATAATACTAACATATGCGGCATGCAGGAAAGTCAGTTTATTAACAATGGCTCTGAGTAATCAGATAAGTATTTTTTTCATTTTGCTCATCTGTAGTTTCTACAACGAATGAGTCATATTTACGAGAAGGATAAAACTGCTCCCTTTTATTCTCTCATGGTAGTGAAATCGATGGCATAGATGGGTGCCTTTTGGTTGTCATAATATAACAATGACCAGAAGGTGCTAATTGTCATTTAATAGGCAGAGACAAGAATGCTAATAAGCATCTTGCAACTTAAGGGACAGTCTCACTTGACAAAGAATAGATCTGTCCTAAATGCCAATGGAGTCCCAACTGAGCAACATGCTATTAATGGTTGAATTACAACAGAATACTCTATACCAGGTGTTTTCAACAAGCAAGAAGATTAATACTAAGATACCAACTAAGTTTTGTTTATGTTTAATTATCCATACCAAATCCTCAAGACATTAGATTGAATGCACTTTCTCACTTAGGAAACAGCAATCATTTCAGCTGTTCTGTACACCATCAACACGAAGCCAAGATTTTAATTCATTCGACAATTGTTCTCTCTGCAAATCAATGTGAAGCATTCCCTATGACTTCATAAAGTACCAAAGAAATGTGAAATGGTACATTTGTCTGGAACCTTAGGTCTTTGTGTAACCATTACAGCTGTTCATGTCAAAAACTCTGAGAAACCAGCAATTTACTAATGGCAGCCAGCAATTTATTAAGCACTTATTATGTGCCAGGAACTGGATAAAATATACATATATTGTCCCTTTTAATTCTCACAACCACCATTGGGGTAGAAACTACTACTTGCCTATTTTACAGATGAGGAAACTGAGGGTTTCAGCGATTAGTTATTGGCCCAAGGTCATATAAATACCACGTGCTGAAGCCTGACAATGATTTCAATGCCCACATTCTTCCAATTCAGGGAGTGAAAAGGCTTACAAAAAGAGAAGTATTTAGGTGAATCAAGCGGGAGGGAGACTTTGGGAGCTAACAGGTGATTTTGTTACTTAATACATAGCCTCAGAAATGACACTTCCATTGAGAGAGTAAAACCAATCTGATGGCAGAATGCAGAGACTATTGTTTCTGGGGGTAACATAGCAATATTTGAAAACAGTCTGTTTTTATATACTCTAATTTCAAAAAGAATCTATAGTTAAGAAAGAAATTTAAAAACTTCTTAAGTGTAAAGAAAAAAACATTCTCTAAATAATGGCGAGCCCTTTCTAATGTTATTTGAAATACACAAATTCGGGTTTTTAAAAAAAAAACTACTCTGAAAACTATTTTATTATATCAGCAGGACATGAGAAGAATTAGAAAACAGTTACTTTGTTTGACTAGCCAAAAAAGAGAGAGAGAAAGAGAAAGGGGGGAAGGAAGGAAGGAAGGGAGGGAGGAAGGGGGAAAGGGAAAGGGAAGGGGAAGGGGAAGGGGAAGGGAAAGGAAAGAAGAGAAAAGAAAAGAAGAGAAAAGAAGAAAAGAAAACAATTACTGAGTTTTCTGCTGAATAAAGATGGTAATGAAAGGAAGGCAACAGTAGTCCCAAAGAGTTACTTATAAGCTTTATGAAATGCACTTATTAATAAAATACTACATTTTTCTTTTCATCAAGGTAATCTGAAACATTTTCCAATTCACCCTTATCTGTATCATTGCATCAATTTGAAATGCTGATTTTGTTTTTCAAATTTCCACTACGCTAAAAAAAAAAAAACAAAAATTGAGAGGAAACAAAGAATTCTACATTCCCCCTCTGGAAATCTAGGCCTAAATATCACAAAATGCAGTGATCTCATAATCTAAAAATCTTAGCATTCTTTTTCACAAAGTAACTGCAAAAGTGATAATACTGTCTTCAAAAAGGACAGAACTAGCATCATCAGGGTATGTAATGAATTTTTTGTATCTTGGCAAGGCTACAAAGTAAGTGCAAAGAGGATATATTTTAGGACCTCTTTGCATGGGAAATGTTCGATATGCTTAGCATAATTTTAACCAGCAAAAAGATCACACTTTTATAAAAGTAATGTTTAAAGGAAATACCCTGAAAATTATTCTCTATCAAGATTAAAAATATTCTCAATTTTGACTCAAAACTGCTTTGTCATTGGGGGTAGCAAAAAGTCTTCCACAATACCTATGAACTGTACTCTTTCGAAGTGAATGGCTTTAAAATTCAAAAATTTAGCTTGAAGCATGCATAAGTCCTCATTTAATTCTGAACATTGCTGAAAGTATTTCACAGTGCAACTTTTAGAAGCATGCCAGGTGAGGGATTGCTACATAATTTTTAGCTTAAAGTATTTCATATAACAAATCAATATAGGACTTGTCTCTGTTCAAGCTTATTTTACTAGGATTCTCAATACTCAGGGAAAAAAAACAAACTTTCTATATTAAAAACACCATATTATCATCTTTGTATGATGTAAACAAGACTGAAATCATATAACAAACTACATCTTCCAAAAGGTTTGTAAGTGTGATTAACTTGTACTATAGCTAAAACCTTTTAATATGAAATACTACTACTTTATGGGGCATTTAGAAATATTTTTTAAAGAATAATTTTTAGAAAATACATATACTATAATAGTAAAGCTATAGAATAATAAGGGGTTTGGAGGAATGAACAATTCAAGAAAGCAGATAACATATATATGACTTACATTCATTCTGAGAAAGAAGTTAGAAACATTATAAAGCAGGCTGAAAGTTACTTGCTTTCTCCTGTGCCTAATGAGAATTGTCTCTCAATTTTAGCTATGGTCAAGCTAAAATCCAATTCGATAGGAAAAAACAGACTATGATATCCTACTTTCTGGCATGAGATTTCCCTTAAACTTTTCTATTTATACTGCAATAGGCACTGCGTGTATTTTTTAACAAACACTTGGCACTTCTTGTTCAAGGTTAATGGGAGTAGACACCTTAGTATTATGATTCCTGCATCAAAATTAATGACTATAATTTACTGAGCACTTTTCATGTGGTAGTCATGTCCCCACAACAACCCTGTGAGGTAGGTCTTCATTCCATTCTTTAAGTGAATAAATTGAAATACACAGGGTAAGTGACTCAATTAAGACCAAATAGCTAGTGCATGATGGAGCCAGAATTTAAACTCAGTGCTATCTCCAATTGTGGCTACAGAAGGCCAGTTTTGTAAGAAGAAACATTTTATCTTTTAGAAAAATAGCAAGATACCCAGGGACATGTTGAATATATAAACTGTTTACTCTTATAAAGTAATATATGATTTGATTTATTCCCCCTCCACACCTAGTTTAAAAGAAAAAAACAGTTTAAGGCAGCTAAACTTTTACCTATAAAGTGGTAATGACAGTGAGGGATTAATAAAACATACGAAAAAAATTTAGCCATCATCCCTACTTTAGTTTCCTAGAGGTAGATACTTTGATTTTTACCTCAAAACCTGTTTAAAAGTGGGTGTCTAAATAATCCTCACGTTTTACTCTTACTCTTGAATGCTGAGGGCAATGTAATCAATTAAAAAGAGACTAAAGATAAGAGGGAGGAAAACAGTCATACACAAACCTTGCTTCTGGTCGCTAGCTGCAGTGACAGGGGTGCTGGCAGCAAGATGAGCGCTCTCCACAGTCCCATAAACCACAGGGCTGTGCTCGGGGACCTGGCTGGGCACCTGCTGGGATTTGAAGTACAAAAAAGGGTGATAATGAGCGTGCGAACATAAAAACTAGCAACATGGAACCCAAGCAAGTGAAGACAGAGTGGGGCGGGAGGTCACAAAATTAAAAGAAAGAAAAGCAAGGAAAAAATATATAGGCCAATTTAATAAATTCAAAAGGTACATGGGAAGACAAGGAAGATAAGGAAAGAGGCAGCAGGAAAGGGGGAAGGAAAAGAGATGATTACTGTTAACCACAGAAAGAGAAGACAGCACAACAGTCATTAGTACAATTCATTCTCCAGTGTTCCTTCTAAGGACAAGCCGACTTTTCAACCTAACAACACATGCCACGTATGAGAGGGAATTTAACATCCTACCAGTCAAAGACTAAAACAATATAGACAACTTCACTTATAAACCACCTGGCAATTAGTTCATCTGTCAAAAGCAGAGGAGAAACAGAAAAGGTGATGCATGTGCAAACCAGTTATTGATTTCAGAAAAATACTGAAAGGCGATCCCTGTCATTGTCCACATAATCATACAGGTGAAATGCAACTTGGAAAGTATCTAAATGCACTTTCACCTTAAAATGTCTTTAGGTTTTGGGTCAAAGATGGTATGTTCAAAATCAGAAATCTGAGTAAAACATCTGGCTTTTCACAGCTGTGAGGAAACTCTCATTTTCACACTCATTGTATTGGAATGAAAAATATCCATTAAAATCTGAGCAGGGTAGGTTGAGAAAACTGCAGCTATTTTTCAACTTAGAGGGAACAGAATTACACAAGAAAAGACATCACATTTTACATCACATTCCAGGCAGGTATTTGTTCTAGATTTGAGGGTTACACAAAAGCCACATAACAAAGCAGTGTCTCTCCTCGGACATCTAAGGTCAATTTTTTGGTAGCTATAATCTCCTGTGTTAAATTCTATCACTGCTATCAGAGCAGAGCTCCCTGCACAATTCTGTTTTTCTTTTATTTGTTTTCTTCTGGGGAGTAGGGATGGGGAAAATAAGATGTGGCCGAGTGTGAGTGAACAGAGCCACTTAAAAGTGAGCGTTAATAAAAAAGATTTTCAAGTTAAGTCTCACTGCAAGTGGGAATATAAAATGAAATGGACACATATAATTAATTTATGATACTAGATACCATTTAAGTAACAATGCTTTTCAAAATGTGTAACATGACATTTATATTTAACTATATAAGGACTGTACATAATAGATAGGAATGGGGAAAATGCCATCATTTCACCTATTCATTAGAAGATGAAGGTGCTCATATTCCACAATTACTTCTAAATTAAGACTACTAAAATTACATTTCTATATACAAAAAATTAAGAGTTACTGTTTTCACTTTGAATAGGCAACAAATATTAATAAACACTTATGCCATAATTACCCTATTCTGAATTCTTAGTTTCAGTGGGGAAAAAATTATACTACTAAAATTCAATAGAAAGCTTCACAGCTAAAAGAAAAAAAAAATACAGACTGTTCAATTCTACTGGCTGAAGAAAGATCTAGAACAAAGGAAACACTTCATGTTATTTTGCATTTATTAAACACTTATCCACATTTCCCAGGAAATATTTGTAAATTGTCATTTACCTGAAAGGAAAAAAATATTAACTACTCCAATTGCCTGGGAAATTAATAACCAGAAAAGGGGGTGGGGGTAGGTAATGGCTAAAAGCAGGTCACCAAAATGAGAACTATAGGTAAGAATGAGATATTTAAGACAGTATAAGGCTATTGATAACCTATAAATTTGTATAGATCTGAGGAGTTTTCAATCTAAAACACCTTCAATTACATAAAAGAGAAAACTACACAGATATTTTTAAATCAACAAAGCCGAAGGGAGAATTTATGTCTAAAGAGTCTTAACAAAGGAGCAAGATAGCATGCAGTTAAGTTACAGTTCCAAGTATTCAGTGCAGAGTTATAGATCCATAAAAAACGCTGGGGAAGTACTTCTCAGTTTCCACAACTGCAAAATGAAAAGGAACTAAAGATTCCACAGTCCTGTTCAGCTTTAACATTCTATAAGCCTCTGCTAGTGCTCAGAAAATGATAACATACAATTCAACACTTTAATCTTGTTCTGCATTAATTTTAATTTAGGATAATCTTCTCAAATTATAGTTTAACCTCTAATGTCATCTTTTCTATTCTAATGAAGTAACTCAACTATAAACGGTCCATTATAAAGCAGTTCCTTATATTTCAAAACCACAAGTAATCATGAACTATTTTATCTAATTGATAAGTCAGAAAATTGAAGAAACACACTGAATATTGTGAAACAAAACATCACATCTGATGCTGTATGCATTTTGATTCACATAAAGAAATTACGCTACATCGTTAAGAATAAATTTAAGAAATTTCAAGACCACTGACTTTATTCATATTCACTATTAGTAGGAATGAAAATTTATAAAATCATTCTGGAAGGGCAATCACTATCAAAATATAAAACAACTCAATAAAGAAACTAAGGAAGTCAAAGTTAAGAGATCAGGGCTGGCTAGGTGCGGTGGCTCGCACCTGTAATCCTAGCACTTTGGGTGGCCAAGGGGGAAGGATCATTTGAGATCAGGAATTTGAAGCCAGCCTGAGCAAGAGCAGGACCCTGTCTCTACAAAAAATACAAAAACTAGCTAGGTATGGTGGCTGAGGCAGGAGGATTGCTGAAGGCAAGGAGTTTGAGGTTGCAGTGAGCTATGATGATGCCACTGCACTCTAGCCTGGGAGACAGAGCAAGATCCTGTCTCAAAAAAATAAAATAAAATAAAAAGGATCAGGGTTTTTTAGCAACTCTTTCCACATCATTGCAATAGTTCATAATTTACATCAATGCTAAACTCTACCCATTCCCAAATTTTTCAAAATCAAGGTTTTGATTTGTACAAAAAAGAAAATAAACACACATTTCCCACATTTCAACCAAAGTAACAGAGGAGTTTAAAGAAGGGCAATATATTAGATTCTTTTTTTTTTTAAGAGAGAATCTAACTCTGTTGCCCTGGGTAGAGTGCAGTGACATCATCATAGCTCACTGCAACCTCCAACTCCTGTGCTCAAGCAGTCCTCTTGCCTCAGCCTCCCAAGCAGCTGGGACTATAAGCGCACCATGACACCCAGCTAATTTTTTCTGTTTTTAGTAGAGATGGGGGTCTCATTCTTGATCAGGTTGGTCTGGAACTCCTGGTCTCAAGCAATCCTCCCACCTCGGCCTCCCAGAGTGCTAGGATTACAGACGGGAGCCACTGCGCCTGCCTTAGATTCTTGACAGTATCCAAGAAATACATTTTCCTTATAAATTCTCTATTAGAATCTACTCCGTTGATGATTTATATATTAAATTTAAAGTACTGGCCTTAAGGGATAATGGGAGGCTTGGGCCCAAATACTGGAGGAATTCATTCATTTTTTGAAAAGAGTATTTTACCTACTAGGTAAAACAGGAAACAAAAACTAAAAATGCCCTTAAATAGTTCTTTGCTTAATTTAAAATTCATTTTTCTTTACACAGCCCACATTCTTGCTGCCTAGAAAGGAGTCATCTTCCTTTGCCATCTACTATAGTCATGTACATGACAGGATACTTAGGTACAGAGGTAATTATAGACAGGGGTCAACAACTATGGCCCAGGGGCCACATACCTGTTTTTTGTACTGCCCACAAGAAAAGCTTTCACATTTTTAAATGATTGAAAAATATTTCTTGACACATGAAAATTATATAAAAATCCAATTTCAGTGTCCATAAATAATATTTCATTAGAACAGACATATGCATCTATCTACATATAGTCTATGGCTACTTCTGTGCTACAATGGCAAAGCTGAATAGTGTTGAAAGAGATGATATGGCTGCAAAGCCCAATATATTTACTATGTGGCCCACTATACAAAATATTCTCTGACCCCCTATTGTAATTCATTGAGAGAAAGAAAAGTCTTCAAAAAGTTATATAAATAAAAGCAAAAAACTGATGTAATTTACAGTCAGCATAAGAGACTACTTCAATGCTTCATGTTTTATCATTTCATGTACAATTGATTTTTCAAAGTATCATTCAATAACTTTAAAATAATCCTTGTATAAAATATCTCATGTACTTAAAGTATATAAATCCTGGAATAAACAAATATAGCCTCCATTGAGAAACATGAAGATCAAAGAAGCAAAATAATAATACACTTAATTGATGTCAGGAAAAAGGACCAAAAGAGGCTGCTGTTATAAGCAGAATCTCCTAAATTCACTCATTAGAAAGGGATGTGTATGTATGTGTTTTCTCTTGATATTTACCATGTACAAAACAGTGAGAATCCAATGATGACTAAGACAAAGTTCTTAGATTCAAAGGAAACAGATATTAAGGAATTAACCACAAAATTAATTATTTAATTACAATAGCTATAAATGCTATGCTGGAATAGTAAGAGTACAGAGATGACATATAATCAGGGGTTCTGACTCTGTGTGTGAGGATTTTTTTGAGGAAGCAACATTTAAGCTGAGTTTCAAAGAATCAGTGCGAATGCAGGTATGTGGGAGGAAGTGTAGGAAGAAGCACTTCAGGAAGAAGGAACAGCATGTATGAAGACTCTAAAAGGAAGAGCATTATGTGATCAACCAGCTTACGTGACAGCGTAAGAGGAATGTAAAAATAGCTAGGGAATTTGATGTGAAATGAGGCAGGCAGGGGTAAGACCAGACAGAACCTTACAGGCCACACCAAAGGTTTTGGTCTTTATCCCCACAGCAGTGGGAAGCCAGGGACAAGTTTTAAGCAGCACTATGAAATAATCAGATTTTATTTTTATTTTAAAAAGATAATTCTGAATACTGCATGGAAAATGAACTGGAGCGAAGGAAGAGCAGTTACAAGGACATGATTTATACGGTTATTGTAGTCCAAGGGAAATCATTTTGGTGGTAATAATTGGGGGAGGATAAGACTGAATTCTACCTAAATGTAGCAGGCACTATGATAGGACTTGGTAAGTGACTAGAGATGGTAGGGAAGGGATTAATGAGGAGGAGAGGAGTAAAAAGAAAGACATTAGGTTTCTGAGACGTGTGCCAGTCACTAAGATACGGAACACTAAAGGAGACAACAGGTTTTGGGGGTCAAGTGGTATGGGAAAGGAAGACCATGAACTCAAGTTTTGCGTTTGAAGTGCTTATGAGACACTTAAGCGTAGAGATATTAAGGAGAAAGTTGAACATGTAATCTGAAGCTCCAAAGAATTGTTACTCATACCAGTATATGGAATGACAGAATGAATACCCTTTACAAGGGTAATGATGCACACTAAATAATGACCACAAGAATAATTTAATAGTAACAATAAATAACACATCAAATTCTAATGCCAGAATCACAGGATGTAAGAACTGCAGTAGGCATCAACCACATGGATCAGTTCTTTAATTCTTTCTATACTTTTCTCAGGAAACTACTACTTTGTAGTCAAAAATCTTGGGTGACATGAAGTCACTGTTTTCAATGGTGGAGCCCACTTCAGGTTTAGACAGATCTAATCATTATTAAGTTTAAGTGTTTTCATCCATTGACCTTAGTTATTGGTGGCTCTGAAACAAAAATCTCATCCCTTCCACACAAGAGCCTAGCACACACTTTAAACTAATGATAAGTATTTACTGACTATCTTACTAAGCACAATACATTAAACTATGTTCTAGGAGTACAGTGCTGAATAAGACGTGGTGCTCCTTGCATCCACGGAACTGATATTCTAGTGGTAAAGACAGATAATAAACCAGAAAACAACATGTTATGTGAGGCAGAGGTTAATACTATGAATAAAATTAAACAAGGGTGACTGACAGTTGAGTAAGGAGCATGGAAGTATTACTACAGAGCAGTCAGACATTGTTTTCCTGAGCAAGTGCTACAGAGGCAGACTTGGAATGTGGAAGAACATCCCAGACAGAAGGAAGAGTAAGTAGAATAAAAGCCTGAGGGCAGAAGCAAGCTTGGAAAGGAGATCAGCAGCAATGCACTGTAGTAAAGAAGTAGAAGGGATGAGACATGTACCCAGAAACCAGATGATACATGACTTCATATGGACCTCCAAAATTCTACGAATATGGACTTTTGTACATTTTAGTCACCAGTAGAGAGACGCTGGATAATTCTTACTGGGGAACGGATGTGATCTGATTCACGTTTTAAAAATATACTCGCTCACTGTGGCTATTGTGTAAAGAACAGAGACAAGAGAGGCAAGACAGAACTAGTGAGACCAGTGAGGAAGTTAACTATTGTCTCCGAGAGAGATCAAAGTGGCTTAGACTACAATAGCAGTGAAGGTGGTGAGAATAGGTCAAAAAGGACTTGCTGATGTAATAGTTGTGGAGAGTGCGGTAAAGAAGGTTTAAAGATGACTCCTGGGTTTAGCACCTATGCAACTGGGGTAGACTGCAGTATAATTTACAAAAGGAAATCAAGGGGAGCACACCAAACACCTGAAGAAATAGTTTATAACATGGGGTTCACACACTCAATCCCTTCAGAAACCAACAGGTGACCTAAACATACGAGCGAAGGAGTAAAACAGTAATAGAAAAAGGTAACAAAAGAGAGAATTTGTGTGTGGGCTAATGGCATTCAGATAGATGAATTTTTCTTTTCTTTAAATGCTGATCTGACAAAATATAAAACTACAATAGACAGAACATCCTCCTTCAAAACAAGGAAAGTATGCCAAGGTGTCAAGAATGATAAGGGGAAACCCTTAAAAATAAGCTTTAAAGTAAAAAAAATAAAAGCTTTTAAGTAAACTAGAGGATTTATGAAAATGATTTAAAAGTTCTTCTGGGGAAGGGAAGAAATAAAAAAACATGAAAAATTCAAACACAAGAATAAGGTGGATGGAATTCTCTCTAAAATATATTATAACTTATAATATTTAAGAAAGTATACTAATCACATTAAAACAGATCAATGGAAGAATCATAAACAGACCCAGGTATATATAACAATTTAGTAAATGATTAAAACATCTCAAAACAAGGAAGCAATGACAAACTATGTCATAAACAATAGTGAAACCAGACAAACCATTTGGCACAATCCAAACCTCACTATATCAAAATACAGTCCACAGAAATCAAACATAAAAGTAAAATAACCAAACCATGTAAGTACTAGAAGAAAATATATGTGAACAGTTTTATTATCTTGGATGAAAAGGGCTTTCAAAGTCCCAAATGATAATTTAGGAAAAGACAGAAATTTGTAAATATAAAACTTTTAAAACTTCTATATAACAGAAGTCAAAACAAAGTTAAAACACAATCATCAAACAAGGAAAAAATGTTAACATGTTAAAGGGATTTCTTTAACATGTAAAGAACTCTTATAAATCCATTGGACAGGCTGGGTGTGGTGGCTCACGCCTGTAATCCTAACACTTTAGGAGGCCGAGGTGGGAAGATCCCTTGAGCTCAAGTTTGAGACCAGCCTGAGCAAGAGTAAGATCCCATCTCTACTAAAAAAAATAGAAAAATTAGCTGAGCATTCTGGCACACACCTGTAGTCCCATCTACTGAAGAGGCTGAGGCAGGAGGATTGCCTGAGCCTAGGAGTCTGAGGTTGCAGTGAGCTACGATGATGCCACTGCACTCTACACGGGGTGACTGAGTGAGACTGTCTCAAAAAAAAAAAATTACAAAAATAAAAAATCTGTGGACAAAAACCATTACCCCCAGAGATATGTGTACAAATAAATAAATAGATAATTGATACACAAACAACCAGTGAAAAAAATTCTTAACTTCATAGATCAATACATAAAAATTAAATAAGATATTTTTTAATCTGTCGGATAAGCAGTGATATAAGGAAAAGGATATTCTCTTATACTGCTGGTAAGAGATTAACAGGTTTATTTCTGGAGGATAGAAAATGATAACACAGTAACCTAAAAATAAATACCCAAAGTAGTTGATCACAGCATTGTTAATACAGTGACAAACAAAAAGCAATATGAATATCCATCAACTAAATAAACTGGTACATCCAAACAAAAGTGCCATGTAGGCTCTTAAATATACCTATAGTCAAATATGAACATTTCTTACTGATCACTAAAAAACGCTAGTTACAAAATGGCTTGTGTGAACCCAAATATATTAACTTATATGTACGGGCATGTATATATGTATACATACACTAAAGGATATCTGAAAAAGATATTTACCCAAAAGTTAACTATGGTCAACACTTGGTAACAAGATTTAGGGTTACAATTTCTTTGTTTACTACTCTTTTCCAATGAAGATTTATCATTTGTACACAAATAAAAATAGTTATTTTAATTTTAAAAATATATTTTAAATAACAGATAAAAGACTAAACCTGATGGTTTCTTGTTATCTCTTACAATCCTCCTTGTGATCCCTTAGAACTATAAACACCATAGTTGCCAGATGATTACAAGTTTCAATATCATCGCTCAATGTCTGACTAGAAGTAGACTGCAGGGATAGAACTGTTACACACACAAAAAGTTCAAGTCGCACTTTCTTTACAATTGGGATTCTGATTTAGAACATCTAAGGTAAAATTATACCACTGTGAAAAGCCAAGGTTTTCATATAATTTTATGAAGAATTATGAAAACAAATTGTTCAAGTAAGAAGAAAGACACAAAATTTAATTTTACTAATGTGTCTCATTGATGGATTTTTTTTTCTTTTGGAGACAGAATCTTGTTCTGTTGTCCAGATTGGAGTGCAGTGGTATAATCATACCTCACTGTAAACTCAAACTCCCAGGCTCAGATGGATTTTTATGGGGAAACTCAAACAACTTAAAATATACTTGTTGCACTGGCTTCCAATAGAAGTTAAGGTATCTCAAAAATGGCCTTAAATAAAATTTTATTTTCTTACTTGCTTTAGGAAATTCCTACAGGCAATGAAGCTAAAGAATCTCAGACGTATTGAAGAATTAGGACATTTTTTACGAAACTCTGTTGGAGACACATCTGATGAAATAAACGACCCTGGCTCTATAACACAAAGTAGAATCTCTCATTGTCTGTGTACTGATGAAATAAACCACCCTGCTCTACAAACCAAAGTAGAAATCTCTCATTGTCAGTGCACAAATTCTATTTTTTGTTTGTTTTTTGAGGCAGGGTCTCACTCTGTCACCTGGGCTAGGGTGCAGTGGCATCATCACAGCTCACTGCAACCTCAAACTCTTGGGCTCAAGCGATCCTCCTGCCTCAGCTCCCCGAGTAGCTGGGACTATAGGTGTGTGCCACCATGCCCTGGCTAATTTTTCTATTTTTTGTAGAGACGGAGTCTTGCTCTTACTCAGGCGGGTCTTGAACTCCTGGCCTCAAGCAATCTTCCCACCTCAGCCTCCCAAAGTGCTAGGATTACAGGCGTGAGCCACTGCACCCAGCCACAAGTTCATTTTTTAAAGAAAGTAGTGATGCATAATATATATAGTTTTGGGGTACATGTGAAAATTTAATACATTTGTATAATTTGTAAAGATCAAATCAGTGTACTTGGGATATCCATCACCATAAATATCTGTCTCTTCTTTATGCTAGAAGCATTCGAATTCTTCTCTTCTAGCTATTTTGAAATGCACAAGAGATTACTATAAACTATAGTCACCTTAGTGATCTATCAAACACTAGGTCTTATTTCTTCTATCAAACCATATATCATGTACAAATTCATTTTAAACTATGGAACAGCTTAATAAGCAAGGGTCTCTGTTCGTCATGACAACTCATTTAAAAACTCTTGAGTGGGCCAGGCACAGTGACTCATACCTGTAATCCCAGTACTTTGGGAGGCTGAAGTGAGATGATTGCTTGAGGCCAGGAGTTTGAGACCAGCCTGGGCAACACAGCAGCACGTCATTTCCACAAAAAATTTAAAAAATTTATCCAAGTGTGGTGGCATGTGCCTGTTGTTCTAGCTACTTGGGAGGCTGAAGCAGGAGCATCGCTTGAACCCTGGAGATCAAAGTTGCAGCGAGCTATAATCACAACACTGCACACTCCAGAGTCTGGGTAACAGAGTGAGACCTTGTCTCAAAAAAAAAATCACCACACTCTTCAAGAATCCACTCCAGCTTAGATACCTATTTAAAGTCTACAAGGCTTTCCATATTATTGAAAAGTACCATTTTTAAGTCAAAGGAAACTGACTAGTAATGATAAATTATTTTATTAAAGATACAGAACAATGTGATTTAATTCAACAGACCACTATGTTTACTGCAATCACCAATAAGACAAAACCTAACTTATTTGATTCAAGGTAGAGAATATTAATTCATCAGTGCCTATGACTGAGATTACAAATTGAAATTTTGAAAGATCAGATTTGTTTACATTATACTGTTAACTGCCTCAAATTATTTATGTAGGAACTAAACTACTTACTATGTCTACGTATAACATGAATAATATTACCTAATGTTTAGACTTAACTTTAGGAAACTATTACTGCTAAACCAGAAAATGAACTACAGTTGACCCTTGAACAACATAGGGGTTAGGGATGCTGATGTCCACACAAGTCAAAAATTTGCATACAGGCTGGGTGTGGTGGCTCATGCCTGTAATCCTAGCATTCTGGGAAGCCGAGGCGGGAGGACTGCTTGAGCTCAGGAGTTCGAGACCAGCCTGAGCAAGAGCGAGACTCCGTCTCTACTATAAATAGAAAGAAATTAGCCAAACAACTAAAAATAGAAAAAATTAGCTGGGCACGGTGGCACATGCCTGTAGTCCCAGCTACTCGGGAGGCTGAGGCAGGAGGATTGCTTTAGCCCAGGAGTTTGAGGATGCTGTGAGCTAGGCTGACACCACGGCACTCTAGCCCAGGCAAGAGAGTGAGACTCTGTCTCAAAAAAAAAAAAAAAATCTGCATACAACTTCTGACTCCCTCAAAACTACTGATAGTATACTGTTGACTGGAAGCCTCACTGATAAACTGTCAATTAACACATATTTTATATGCTATGTGTATTACATACTGTATTCTTACAATAAAGTAAGCTAGAAGAAAGAAAATGTTATCAAGAAAATCGTAAGGAAAATACAGTTATCATACTCAACTGTATTTATAAATATCATATGTTTAAGTTGTCTATTCACAAGATGAATCATCTGTCTGAAATGGCAGGCAACCAATTAGCTGCAGTCCTCAATCTACAGCACATATCATGCAATTCAACTTTTGCTCATAATGTCATGACTTTTCTCTGCTTCTTGGAAGCACTGCCAGAATCACTAGTGGCACTTCCTATGGGACCCATGTTGTTATTCAAGTTTTACAGTCATGTACTGAACACGATGAAAAATATACAAGAACCACGAGAAATCAGGGTTTTTACTGTGATGTACAATTTATTGGAGCAATGAACCGCTCATGTGGAGATGATTAGCATCACGGTGTTTTAAGTAGATATTCACAACACTAGAGCTCACTGAAATAGCAACAGGAGGTGGCTACAAAGTAGTACAGTATGTACTACAGTTAATTTTAGGCAGTTATGATTTAATACTGCATCGTTATGTTTGTTAACTGCAAATGGTACTATGTATGGTTTGTAAGTGGGTGTCTAAGTTTTGATAAATTTTAACTTTTTGTAATAGATTTGTGTGTATTTTATGGTAGTAAATGATAAAATAGACTAGTATCTACATTTATGTTATGCATTCATGACATACCTAACATTTTCCTAATTGTTTTAATATTTCTAGGCTACATGGTTCATCTGTAAGCTTTTTTCAAATTGTCAAACTGTTGCTATGCCTCCAAAATTTTCCTATATATATATTTATTGAAAAAAATCCTCATATAAATAGACATGCATAGTTAAAACCCATGTTGTTCAAGGGTCAACTGTAATTAACCAATGGTCACAGAATTTAAGGTTTCCAGGTATCAATTTTATAAGTAGCTCTACAAAAGACAGAATAACCTTGCTGACTTTGATAATTTTCCCAAATGACAGGAGAGGCTATAACTTTCCCAAAATATGCCATCAATCAATCATTTCCAACTTTTTATCTAGCTGCCCCTATGCCCTGTGGTGTAGGACTCTCTCCCAAGTTGTAACTGTTTCACTACAGGAGTAATTCTAAAAACAGAAAGAAAAAAAAAAGAAAAGAAAAAGAAAAAAGAGGATAGGGAGAAAAAGACAGGTATATAGTTCATTTTTTAAAAATTTAAATAATTTTGATACACCACCCATCCCTCTGGAAGTAGACAATTCTGGAAGCCTTTTCTACACAGGACCATGTATTTGTTTTTACCCTACAGGGTCCCCATGAAGACTAGTGGGCAGCTAGCATATTTCTTAGTACAGGAATGTTTCTTGTGCCTTATTGTCATCATCAGTAGCTGAGAGATTTGATGCTGAAGGAAAGTAATGACATTTCCTCTTCTTTCCCACTTTAATATTTCAGAACTGAGAAGAAAAAACAGGGGTTTAAAGGGCTTAATGTTTTGATCCAAGGTCATAAATCCAAGTGACAAGAGCGGAAACCAGCAGCAAGTTTTCTAGTGCTGACATCCACCCATGCACCTACATCCAATGCACTGTGATAGTCCATATGGGCACATGTAGACACACATGCATATTATCTAAATATGTGAGATATAAAACCTCCAAGAGTTATCCCACAGATAATTTTAAAACTTAGGAAGAAGGACAATTTCAAATTCCATCTACTACTTCTCTTGAGGGCAAAAACAACGGCAGCAAAAACCTGTTTTTCCTCTCCATTCTCCTCACATAAAACCAAAGCACTTTCCCTCGATTAACTTTTAGCTTGTGTCATAAATCTCTTTAATACAGTTGCTGCCTCACCATCCAGTTTTTAGGTTTGACGTAAGTTATGTGAAACCCAATTGTACCCTTTTACCTCTGGCCTACATAAAACACCCCCTCTTCGTGTGGCTGCTTATGAGAGAGATGACTTGTTCTTCATCTCAAAATCAACACATCACACAGCTGCTGACCCTGATAAGACCTAATTGTTAATACCAAAGTCATGTAAATAAGCTCCCCCTTCAAAAGTGTTTCTTCAAACTAGCCAATACACAATGCTTATGGGAAAGCCTAAGGGATAAGGACCTTAACAAAAACAGTCCCACAGGTTCTCTCTCTCCCCACACCATCCCCGCTCCATTGAGCTCCATCCTGCCTCCCTTTGGCACCCTTGACCCCTCTGGGATCTGTAAGTATGAATGTTTTCTGTTTCATGCATTTTGGTTTCACTTTCTCATCGTGTTTCACCTGACCAACACACCCAAACCTAAATTTTCCCTGGTTAAGGCTCTCCTAGAGAGTGGTTATCTTGGTTTATGTCCACTCTTGACAGAGAAACCTCAGGACCAAATTAGAAAAAAATCACAACACCTTGATTGCTTGCCAAAATCAAACTCATTATCCCCCTCTTCAACCTTCCCCATGGATACTCTATGTTTTACTATGTGTATAGGTATTTAAACTTGAAGAGTCACCCTTGACTCTCCCCTCTCTGTTACACCTGGGGGAACCTTACATCCTCTGTTTACCTGGACAGTACTGGTTTATGCCTGCTTTATCAGTGTAACAGTTAATAACATCACCAGTCATTCCCCAAATTGCCTCAATTTAGATGACAAATTATACGGTCATCCTTTTGGTTAGTAACTAATGGCTGAAAATCTCTCCAACTGGCTTCCTCTCATTCAACTGACTTACTAATCTTATCACCTGAAATATGACAACAATAGCCTCCCTTCATCTAATTTCCCATTTTTGCACATGCCGTTCCTCTGCCTTCTCCCTTTTTCCATTCTGTGAACACTGATCTGGGAACTCAGATCACATAGCATCTCTACTGTGAATCCTTCCCAGATTCTTCTAGTCATTCTCTGTGCCTCCTGAAATACTACTTACTACTACTAACAGGTAACATTTATTGAATGTTCACTATGCACCAGACCCTAAGCTTAAGTCACTTTAAGCATTTTATCTCATTTCCCCATAACATTCTATGATAGGTTTTACTTTTTATTAAGAAATGTGGATGCTAAAGTTCTGCAAGAAAGTAATCTGGCAAAAGTTACAAAACTAAGTAGTGAAACTGAGACTTGAAACCTGGTATGTCTGATTCCAAGCCAAAGTTCTAAACCTCTCCCCTGTTCTATCTCATCTCTACCATCATTAATGGGTCTCTGTGACTCAGATTCTTTGGGTCACAGACTCTGGAGTCTGTGCTGCAATTCTGCTCTACTTGGTCACCTCTGTGCTTTTGTGACGCTCTGAATACACTGTATAGGAGAACCAGTCAGGTCTAAATAATTAGTCTTCTACGTTAAAGAGACTGGGACTACTTCAGTGATAGGGAAAGGCTTTGATAGCCACAGCACACGCAATTGTGTCTAGCTCAAAGCAGGTATGGCAAAAAGTATTAATACTACAGTATTTACTCTTTAGTCCTAAATTCTAAAGTAGAGGGCTATCTCATCTGCAGTATTCTAACCAGAACGTGGTCCAGGATTTATCTGGAATTATACTGAAATTGCAAACTAGTAGCCCTTAGGTTAAATCTAAGGGGTTTTCTTTGGCTGGCATAGTGCTATCTGCTAATAGAATTATAGCTGCCAATATTTGAAACTTACAGTTTTTTTTTTTTTAACGTAACTAAAGACTTCCACCATCTTTTGAAACATTAGGTCAACATTTTTTACACAATATAATAATCAGGCAGCAACGATCATCTTCCTTTAACCAGGAATACCCTCTCCCATTCTCTATGTGCACCATTTTCTATGATTTTCCTGTAAATGAGGTCAAATATCAGTTGCCATCAACATGCTTGTGCTATTGTTTTTCTTAAGAGAAAAATGAAATATTTCCAGTATGTATGTCTCGGTAAAAGAGCTTTTTCTTCATTCCCTGAATTTCATGCATTTGAATTTAAATGCAAATCACCTAACAAAATAAATTAATGTTTCACAGAAAGTATTACACTTCACAAAAAGAACTACCAACATTACAATTATTGACTAATGGCCTTAATCAGCTGAAAGTGTACATTCAATGTGCTTCATCATTACAGAGACATATATACTCATATTCAGGCCCAGAGTCCCCAGGAAAACGTAGAGAGCAAAAGGATTTCTGTGGCTAAGGACAGAGGGATACCAGAAGAGGGCTGGGATCAAGCTTAGAAGTTTAAAGAAAAATAAATGCACCCCCCAGGGAACTGAAATGCAAAAAGACATATGTGTTGAAGCTGAGAATTTAAACACAAACCAACAAAGAGTTGTCAATTATCTGGCTTGACAGTAATAACACTTTAACTGATGTCTGAAATCAACTAATCCCAAACTTTTGCTATAGAATACCCTGACCTAACAGATCATATATGTAGACTGTTTCAATCTGGAAACTCTGCTGGTCTGATGATTACTTCCAGGGAGGACATCAAATATAAGGCCTTCTTAATCAATCCAAACTTAGAATGTCCCTGAGGGAGTAATGAGGAATGGTGAAGAATTCTATACCCATCATTAATATGATCTTACAACTCACATATCTAGATGGGCACATATACTCATCTGGCTAATAAAAGACTGAGATAAAAGTTACCCAGAGACCACCATTTCCTTGTGAAAACACATCTTTACAACAAAGGACCAAAGTCTAGGTTTTCTCAAATTCACAGAGTTTCAAGAGGCTCTAAATTCACCTTGAGATTTAGCAATTTTTTTTTTTCTCTTAAAAAAACAAGTCTTGCTCTGTCACCCAGACTGCAGTGCAGATGCATTATCATAGCTCACTACAACCTCAAATGTTCAGGTGATCCTCCTGCCTCAGCCTCCTCAGTAGCTGGGACTATTCAGTGCATGCCATCACACCTGGCTTCTTTTTAAAACATATTTTGTATCTAGCACTCTGGGAGGCTGAGGCGGGCGGATTGTTTGAGCTCAGGAGTTTGAAACCAGCCTGAGCAAGAGCGAGACCCCGTCTCTACTAAAATTAGAAAGAAATTAATTGGACAACTAAAAATATATAGAAAAAATTAGCCGGGCATGGTGGCGCATGCCTGTAGTCCCAGCTACTCGGGAGGCTGAGGCAGTAGGATCGCTTGAGCTCAGGAGTTTGAGGTTGCTGTGAGCTAGGATGACGCCACGGCACTCTAGCCCGGGCAATACAGTGAGACTCTGCCTCAAAAAAAAAAAATTAAAGTGACCTAGTTATAAAATAAAAATCCTGTCAAATTTGTGGAATTCCAATCTCTATTATAGTTTACTAAACTCCACCTCCTCTTAGAATGTCTTTGATTCTAAAAGAAAGTGAAATCTTAGGAGACTATGATAACCACATTCTTCACTAGGAACAAAAACATGCATAACTGACAGAATTTACTAATAACCCTCGTAAATACTAAAGGCCTTTTATATCCATGGGTTCCACGTCCACAGATTCAACCAAGCTCGGATCGAAAATATTTGAGAAAAAATAAAAAATAACAATACAACAATAAAATACACATAAAAAAATACAATATAGCAACTATGTACATTGTGTTCAGTATTACAAGTAATCTAGAGATGATTTAAAGCATATGGGAAGAAGTATGTAAATTATATGCAAATACTGTTCCATTTTATAGAAAAGACTTGAGCATCCTTGGATTTTGGTATTCATGGGAGTGGGGGAGGGTATCTTTGAACCAATCCCCTATGGATATCGAGAGATAACTGTAATTAAAGAAGATGCTCTTCACTCAAGAAACTCATTTATATAGTTCTAAAAGGTAAGACGTATATCCTAATATGCTCTCAATAACACAGGCAACAGGCAATCATCTCAAGCAACACTGCTTGGTAAAAATGTTTAAACTTTCAACCTTAATGTTCAAACTAACAAAGGGGGTAGCATTTATTCTCAAGGTTCCATGGTGAAAACATAAAATACTCATTTAATGATGAGGTTTCCATAGGAATGCAGCTCCTTTTGGTATCATGCAATAGTTCATTAGGAAGAATGGCAGCAGCTGTGCTCTGAATGTGAAGACAATACACAGAAATATTACAAATAAAAATTTGGAGTTATAATAATTTGCAAAGAGAAACAACATGTCTGTTTAAATACCATTTAGATATTCGAGGCTCTGAGACAACTGATGAAAATGGAAAGTACAGAAATTGGCTATTAGAAAAAAGAAGAGTTCAGTAGAAGTTAGTGAACAAGTAAACACCATCATCCATCACGGCTCACTCTGGCTTACCTGAGGGGGAGTAGGTGTGGATGTGGGTCTCCCTATGGGTGGAGTAGGATTTCTGCTGCCACCTCCAGACATAATCTCCTCTGTTATGTCTTTACCTCCCTGGTTTGGATCCCGAATTCTTATCTACAACGTTAAATGAAATAGCATACATACAGATGGGTGTTTAGGAGGCATATTTATAGGTACATGATGAGAGTTAAAGGTGTGAAATGGGAAACCTGTCAAATACCAAAGGTGATAATTGCCACATTTGACTTTATTTCAATCATAGATCCATATGGAGTCATTCAAATAAATTTAGACCATTAGCTTTGACATGAACTCATCAGAATAAGAAGCTAAAATGAATCCTAGATGGCTGGATTTCTAGGTCAAAAAGGCAAACTATTTATGTTTGTTTTAAATGAATTATCACATTGATTTTATTTACAATGCTTAACATAAGACAAGTTTCATAAAATAGTTTTAATATATGGAAGTTACTGTGTAGAACAAAGTTTTAAATGCCCTAAATGGTTCTCTGAAGTTCTCTAACAAAATGAAAAAATATACATATTCTATGACTTAGGAACTGGAATTTATCCTGCAAACAATCTTATATACGTAGGTAAGGATTCTCACTGCAATAGTTTTTTTTCCATTAAAGACATAGAAACAAACTAGAAGCCAATCAGTAATAGAATAGTTGAAAAATTATCTTACATATTTACAATTAAATACCAAACAGCCAGTAAAAAGAATGAGGTAGACCTACATGTACTGATACAGAACAATCATCAAGATAGGTAAAAAAATGCAATTTGCAGAACAGTGTGTTTGACTTAGTTTAATTTTTTTTAAGGCTACCTATGCTTTCAGGTATCAGTGGGGATGGTGCTGCAATGGAGATGCAGTACCTAGGTCTAGGCATTCCATGCTGAGACAGGGCTGAGACATGAAGGGACCCCTGTTGTTTATTACCACCACACGATAATCAAGGAATTCACTAATAAAACCACCTGGATCTGGAAACTTTTAGGGGAGATTATAAGATTTCTAATATCAGCTATTCTTTCAGGCATGGATATATTTCTAATACATTCAGTATAACTTCGCTTCATTTATTCAACTTTCTTCTTCAGTAATGTCTATTACTATAATACTATCTTCCATTTTCATTACCTCATTTATTAATTTTTCCACATTCTGAGAGTGTTGTTCTCCAAATTCTACCATAATGATTCAACATGTCCAAAGCATAGTATCTTGACTGTAGTGTCACGATACACTGATATGTCCTGTTTATTATGACATGTACACAAGTAACTTGTTTCTAAGAATAAAGTACTAGTTTTGGACGTCATTAATTTTTATTAAATTAGACTACTTCAAGAATATTGCTATCAAGTCACTCCCACCTATCTTATCTGTGTGACTGGGAGTCTGCGAGAGTCTCTCTTGATTATAAACACCACCCTTTCTGTGTGTTTTGATGGATAAGAGATCACAAGCCACTCTTCTATAAAATGTTCTACAATTTAAATTTTACATTACTACATTGTTAATTCTCTTGGACTTGCCTTATTAGACAAAGACAAAGCCTCTGTAACTTATTAAAAACAATTAGAATACATTTTCTAAATTCTACTTTTTTTTCTAAAATAAATATACAAGGTCTATCCAGAAAGTATTCAGCCATTGTTCACAAGAGAATGGTTTGTGTGACGTCGATGTAACCTGGCAGCCAAAGAGAGTGGACTGTAATGAGCATGAGTGAACAATGACAACTTTACTGTACTAGTCAGTGGGGCGCTAGACGCTGTTGAGTGAGCATGTGTACTGTGTGGCTGTTGCATTCAACATGACTGAGCGAGTAGAGCAAGGAATCTGCATCAAATTTTGCATTAAGCTTCAACGCTCCTCCGCGGAAACTATTTGGATGATTCAGAAGGCTTTCGGGGATGATGCAAAGAGTGTAGCACAAATAAAAGTTGTGGCACAAATGCTTCAAAGATGGATGAGAATCTGTTGAAAGTGATCCACGTTCTGGAAGGCCTGCAACAAGCGGAACACCTGAGAATGTTGAACGTGTATGGGCTGCAATCAACAAAGATCAGCGACTGATGGTGTGAGAACTAAGAAGCTCATCTGGGGATTCCAAAAACTACTGGGTTCGAGAATTTGACGAAGGATCTTGGCACGAAACGTGTCATGGCAAAATGTGTTCCACGGCTTCTGCTACCAGAGCAAAGGAACATCATGCTGCATTTGCTAATGACTCGTTCCAAACTGCTACCAATGAACCAGATTTCCTCAAGAAGGTCATAACCGGAGATGAATCGTGGGTCTACGGCTATGATCTAGAAACAAAGGCCCAGTCATCCCAAAGGAAGTTGCCTGGTTCTCCACACCAAAAGAAGGCGCAGCGAAGTCACAGCAAGATCAAGACCATATTAACTGTCTTTTCTGATGGGGAAGGTGTTGTCCATCACAAGTACGCTCCTCCAGGCCAAACAATTAATAAGGAGTACTACACCTCAATAGTCTTCATTGGTTGAGAGATGCAACGTGATGAAAACAGCCACAGCTACGGACAACTGGTGAGTGGCAGCTTCATCATGACAACATGCCTGCCCATGCATCATCACCTCTCATGCAGAGTTTTTTGGTGAAATATCAAATCACTCAGGTGACTCAGGCCCCCTACAGCCCAGATTTGTCACCCTGTGACTTCTGGCTTTTCCCAAAACTAAAATCACCTTTGAAAGAGAAGAGATTTCAGACTGTTGATGAGATTCAGGAAAATACAGGCAGCTGATGGCAATTCCAACACAGGATTCTGCAGAGTGTTTTGAACAGTGGAAGAGACGCTGGGAGAACTGTGTGAGGTCCCAAGGTAGATACTTTGAAGGGGACTGAGGCATCACTGTCCTATGTACGATATTTCTTGTATCTTGCGTCTTCTTCAGTAAATGTCTCCATTTTTCATATTACATGGTTAGATACTTTCTGTACAGACCTCATATTTCAAAGGAAGGACTTTTCTTCCTGTCCTTAATACTTTAGCTTTTTTCCTCTTTGGCTATTACTTTCTTTTGTCAGCCAGCTTGTAACTGAATGGAAAGCTGAGTAGGACTGGTGTTAAAGAAGAGTCAGTATATGAGAACTGAGCTCAAATTCCTCCCGCTGAGTGAGACCTTGGTACATTAAACTCTCCCAGTTCTAAAGCTTTAGTGCATGTTGTCGTGTAGCATACCTGGCTCAGTGAATGGTAAAGTTTGATACTGTGCAAATGGTATATATAACTTCTAGTTATATACTCATACAAATCCTCCCGGTCTTGTGGTAGGAATATAAGGGAAGAAGAAAAAAATGGCAAAGTCATTCATTAACTGAGGAGATAAATAATGATTGGGTAAACTTATTTGATAAGTGAACAGACTTTCAAATTTAAAATAAGAAAAACTAATAAAGATCTCTTACAGTTTTTTTCTCTCTCTTGGCTGGAGGGGGCTGTTGCTGCGTAGGCACTATGATAGGTGCTGACTGATATACTGGCTGACTTGGGTAAAAAGGCGTTCCTAAAGAATTAGAAAAAAATGAAAAGAGGCACTCAGTTATTTTGTCAAACACTACAGGACTATCAATGGTACTGTGTCTCTTGACAATCCCTTAAAAAAGATTAAAAACAAAAACACTAAGCATTCTTTTTAATTATCTCTTCCTACTAGCTATCCTCCAGTTACTAAAGTGGTCAAGAAATTATTCCCAAAATATTTAATGCCTTCAAATACTCACAAACATCCAAAATGAAAACAACTAGATACCTAACTCCTACAGATTTACACCAGCTATCTTTGAAACCAACTGACACTTGGCATGGTGGTGCAGGCCTGTAGTCCCAGCTACTTGGGAGGCTGAGGCAGGAAGACTGCTTAAGCCCAAAAGTTTAAGACTACAGTAAGCTATGATCATGTCACTGTACTCCAGCCAGGGCGACAGAGGAAGACCCCATCTCAAACAAAACAAAACAAAACAAAACAACCCACAACACAGTAAGCCGGATATAGTGGTGTGCACCTGTAGTCCCAGCTATTCAGGAGGGTGAGGTAGGAGATCGCTTGAGTCCAGGAGCTTGAGCCCAGCCTGGGCAACACACACACACACAAACACCCTACACACCACATGCACACACATACACACCATGCTATAGCACTGCTTTTAAAAAATATTCTGGGACCCAGTACCTGTAACAGTGACTCTCACACAAGGGTTTGTGTATGTATGTGAGTGTGATAAGGGAAAGGAGGGGATATATCTGATCATCTTGGGAAGTGGGGGGTGGTCTAATTCTTTTCCTAACTTACAGAGAACCACTGCCATAGGGAGCTACTATTAAGGATTGGCAATGTCCTAATGTTGGGTGAAAAAAGGCTGAGAACAAGTAGCCTAAAAGATAAATCCAGATACTAAGAATCCAGGCTCCAAACTACATTTTCTACCATTTTTGAATCCTACACCTTTGCTCTAGCTATAACTTACTCCTAACTCCTATCCCCTGACTGCATCAAACTCTTCAACTTTGTTGATGCCTTTGACTCTACTGCCCATCTGTCTGAAATTATCTTCTTCTTCCCACTCCTTATACTCCCAATTAACTATTTTTCACTTTCAAAACTTAGGCTATTGTTATAATTCCTGTCAAATCAGAGTGCTTAGAGTAGAGGCAGTGAGAAAGGGTCAGATCTACAGGTTCTACCTTCAAAATATCCAGTCTCTGATCCCTTCTCCTGATATTTTGAAGATAGAACCTATAGGTGTGCTGATGAACTGGATGTTGGTGTGAGAGAAAGAGGACTCAAAGTAAAGTCTGAAGGTTTTTTGCCTGAGGAAGTGGAAGAATAGAGGCACTATTTACCAAGATGAAGAAAACTGGAGGAATAGAGTTACAGGCAAAAAATCCAGAGTTCAATTTTAGACACGTAAAGTCTGAGGTGGTTATTAGACCTTCAAATAGAGATATCAAGCAGATTTAAAAAAAAAAAAAAAAAGACACAAATTTGGAGTCAGAGGATAGGTATGAGCTAGAGTCATGCATTTTCAAATTAGTAAAATATGAACAATATTTAACCCAAAAGACTGGATTACTCAGGAAATGAGTACACATTGAAAAGCAGCCCAATGATTAAATCCTGGGGCATTCCATCTTCGTTAGAGGTAACAGAAGTGAGGAAAAACCCAGCAAAGGAAATGAAAAGGAAAACCAAGGCATTAATTAAAGTGAAGAAAATCGTTAAGAATGAATGTGCTATGTCGAATGGTGTTGAGAGGTCAACTAAGATTTGTCAAAGTAGAAATCACTGGTGAGTCTGGCAAAAGCCGTTTGGGCAGAGAGGCAGATGCTGTGCAATGTGATTTGAGTGGGTTCAATAGTCAAAGAGAAGAAAGAAAATGAGACAGTGAGTATAAATAACTAGTGTTTTTTTTTAAGTTTTCCTGTAAAAGGGAAGCAGAAAAATAGGGCTATAGCTGGATAAGAATATGGAGGCAGAAAAAAATTTTTTTAAAAATACGGGAATGAAACAGTACACTGTATGCTGATGGCACTAATCCATCAGAGGAAGGGAAAAAACAGTGTGGGAAAGACAGAAGAGAATTACCAGAGTAATGGCCTCAAATGGGTACAGGGTGGTATAGAGTACACATATGAAGGACTAGCCTTCCATAGGCACATGGATAATTAATTGATTCATGATAACAAGAGGGAAAGAAATACGTATAAAGGTAGTTAATAAAGGTAAAATCCTTGGTACTAAGTAAACACTCAAATAATATTGGCTCCATTGTAATCATCATTATCAACATCCTCACCACTATCATAATGATTTTCATGTACAAATACCTTAGAAACAGTATGATTTGCAGTACCAGAATTCTGCAGGTATCAATCAGGCATCTGGTGAATCAGATTTGGAAAAGACCTAAGCAGAGGTCATAACTAAGATTTCAGTAAGTTCAGTGTAAAGAGACCAAAAATCCTTAGTCATCCTCTAGCAGTGAGTGAACTGTTCTCAAAGAAGAGCTCAAATTAGTGATTCTGTGCTATCCTATTATGTCATTAGCTCAGAAATTAACTCAGAAAACAAACCCTGAAAATTGGTTTCAAATGCTGCTTGATAAGCAACATAATCTGCTCACCTTGTGATTTTTTTTCAAGGTAAGGGAAATAAGATCCAAAAGGTGAACCATCTCCTTTAAAAAAAAAAAAAAAGATTCTTCTCATGAAACATTTTTGAGTCAATATGAATGGGGAAGAAGCTGGCATATCGCATACATCCAATAAACAGCTGCTGAATAAACCTGGCAGAATAGAATAATCTCAATATAGCAGGATGAAACACAAATAATAAAATATTAAGTCGTCTTCTTAACTGTGGGCCCCAGCAGAGTAAAAATCTACCCTACCAAACAATGGTTTTCTTTTACACACTAATTTGACTTCTTATATAGTCAGGGACATTTAAAGAAATTTTTTTTTTTTTTTTTTTTTTG
>NW_012151953.1:295670-301270 GCF_000956105.1 Propithecus coquereli | reverse complement strand
GGTGGCTCACACCTGTAATCCTAGCATTTTAGAAGGCCGAGGTGGGTGGGTTGCTTGATTGAGCCCAGGAGTTTGAGACCAGCCTGAGCAACACAGCGAGACCTTGTCTCTACAAAAATTAGCAGGGCATGGTGGCATGCACCTGTAGTCCCAGCTACTCAGGAGGATTGCTTGAGACTAGAAGTTCAAGGTCACAGTGAGCTACGGCAACTGCACTTTAGCCTGGGTAACAGTGTTAGACCCTGTCTCTATTTAAAAAAATAAAAGTGAGCAACTTTTATATACCATTTATCAATTAGGCAAGTTAATTACTTAATGTCTCTGACCTTGGGTTTCTTATGCATGGAATGAAGTAGGTTTATCTATATCAGGGGTCTCTCAATCATAGTCTAGGAGCCAAATCCAGCCTACCACCATTTATTTTTTAAATAAAATTTTATTGAAAGACGCCCATGTACAATAGTTATCTACTGTCTATGGCTGCTTTTACACTACAATGGCAGAGTTGAATATTTGCAACAGAGACCACAGGGCCTGCAAAGCCTGAGCTATTTACTGTCTGGCCCTTCTCTTTTATAGAAAAAGCTTGCTGATCCCAGTTAATAGATTGGTGGTTCCCAAGCCCCAGTCTATATGAAAAGCATCAATGACGTATGGCAAAACTTGGACAATAATAACCATGGAATAAATATGCATATATAAAGGTTTACCAATTTGAAATTTTTATAGAAGACTGTTCCTATTTTGAAATTATTTCAGTACTACTCTTTTGTTAAAATATTCTTTCTATATGAAATGATACTGACAATAAATGGCAGTTTTCTTTAAAGGTCTTATTGGCAAAATTAAAACTGTAACAGTCCTGTGTGTTTTCTCCTTCCTTTTACTTTAATTTTTATTCATTTTCCTTGCCTATGATATTGAAAGATCTGGGAACCACTAGCATAGTTGTTGATTTAGATATCTTCTCATTGGTAAAACCCAAGCATGAATATTAAACAAATGTATTATAAGATCTTGAAAGGCAAGAATATCTTACGTCTGTATTCCACAAAATACCTGACACAATGTCTTACATTGTATGTCTTCTCCAAAAACATTAAAACCTTGAATTATCCATAGAAACAATGATAAACACACTGGCTAAATATCCAGGTCAGCACAGAAAAATCAATTTATACCACAGTATACCCAGGACAATAATAATGTCAGCATATAACCACATCACCAAATACAATAATGCCTCTCCACACACCACCATGGAACAAGGACTCCTTGACCTCTTATGAGCTGAATGATATGTCCAGTGCTCAAAGAGACTCAGGAAAAGAATGAAAAGAAGATAATGGGGTGGGGGAAATGATATGGGCGAGTGAGAAAAAGGGAAGTATACTGGTGTGAAGCAAGGGTGAATGGAACCTTTTACCACTGTAAATTTTCGATCATTTTTTCTTTACCAACATTACCACCACCACTAAGCAAAAACTAAATTTTCTATCTTGAGCTGTAACTCCCCAAGGTTTGCCTGGAAACAATTTCAGTCTCCTTGAGGCATCTTTCTAATATATAATAACAAGCATCAAAATGTTTAAGAAACACTGATGGGGAAAAAACTGAAAACTTTACATTGAGCAAACACTATTATTAGTTATTTTTCCTCAAAACTGTAGAAACACTGCAAGAATTATACTTTACCAGAATTCCATGATCTTGGTTACAGAACTTCAGTGAAGATAAAAATATTCTTTGAGAATCATCATTCAAGAGTTAAACTGAGTACAGGAATCAAATGGTAGTATGCTGGAGTGAACCACAAAGGTAAAAATGTAGAGCTAAGAACTGTGGGGAAAAGAACACTCAACTGACAAACTCAAGCAGTAGGGCAAAAAGGAACAAATCTCAGGATTCGTTCCATGCCAGTTTGGCCAGAGGATGGTCCTCTGCCCTAGAGCAGAGGATTTCTACATCAGAACACATAATTATGATCCTATTCCGCACACCCACCTCTAACCTGAACCAAGATTAGGACAGGAGAGGTGGTAAAGGAAAGAGGAGGTATCTGGTTCAGATGGAAATGAAGAATTGGGAGTGGAAAGGTAAGAGAAGAGATTCCAAAAAGAGGGAATAGAACTGGAAATTTTCATTTATGGCTCCTAGACCATATAACAGGACAGCTGCCCTAAGACAGTATAGCTGAAGAATCTATAATTGATGAGAACTATTGGACTAGAACTTTAATTTTGATAAAAGCCTATTAACTAGTAACAAACTTTAAAGCTAAAATATCTGTCCAAATGATGAAAATAATCTAAACTTCCATCAATAGAGAACTGGATAAATAAATTATGATTCATTTCAAAAATGGAATAGTATATAGCTTTTAAAAGAAATGAGAGAAATTCTATAGATAATGAGAGAAAGATGTCCATGAACATACTGTGAGATGAACAAAAAAAAAACCCAGGAAGTTCTAGAACATTATAAATAGTATATGCCCATTTGAGTTAAAAATTATTTAAATATAAATAAAATATGTATCAAACTATTAAATGTTATTTCTTTAAAGGGTAGGAAGGGAGAGGAACTACTTTATGTACTTTATATTGTTTGAATTTTTATGATTAACTTGGTTACTTTCATAATAAAATATCTTAAGATCATTTTTCTAATATTAAGGAAACTAGGGAAATGCTATTTTAATATAGATGATAGTCTGCCCACTTCATGGCTTAATGGAGCTCCAAAATTTACTGGGGAAAGCCAGGTGCAGTGGCTCATGCCTATACTGCTCAGAGGCTGAGAGAGGATGATCACTTGAGGCCAGGAGGTTAAGACCAGTCTGAACAACATAGAGAGATCCTGTCTCTTAAAATTTTCTTTAATTGCAAAATAAAATAAAATAATTTACTGGAGAAGAAAGAATATCTATCAAAGGGAATAGACATCAATAATACCTGAGGTACAAACTACACCTCAACATACCGCTTTTTTACAAAAATGAACAAAAATGGTATATATCTAACAAAATAAATAAAGCCAAAATGCTATAATATTGTATATTCAAATCTGCAAATTATTTTCCTTCTACTAAACTCATCTACATTGTTTCTATACATACTGCAGGAGTAGTATTAAGAGCAATAAAGAGAGCTGCCAGACTTAAGAATTTTAATGATGACATTTTCTGAGTCAAAAAGTGATTTGCATAATTTCTAAGTAAACAGCAGCCTAGAATTCAGTGAGACACCTTTAAAAAAGATTTTGCAAATTAGAAGACACAACTGCATTCCAATATGGAACTGAAAGAGAAATACTGTTAATTTTAGCATGTATACTCTGACTGAAAATCTCACAATCTCATCTTACAGTTTTTCTATTCAAAAAAATTCTAGATAAGAACAGCCAATGTTATACTTCAAGATAATTTTATTTGGATTTAAGTTTTCATAACAAGGACCAATACGAAGGCACTAGAATTGCATGAACTGTGACTTAAAGCTAAGTTTAAGTGGGTACATAAGAAACACTTCAACAACACTAGTAATATTCTATGTCAAAAACTGGGTGAAGCCAGGCACAAGTGGCTCACACAAGTAATCATAACACATGGGGAGGTTGAGACAGAGGATCACTTGAGGTCAGAAGTTTGAGACCAGCCTGGGAACACAGCAAGACCCAGTCTCTACAAAATAAATTTCACAATTAGCCAGGTATGGTGGCATGCATCTGTAGTCCTAGCTACTCCAGAGGCTGAGACAGGAGGATCACTTGAGCCCAGGAGTTCAAGGCTGCAGTGAGTTATAAACGCATCCCTGCATTTCAGCCTAGGGCAACAAAGCGAGACCCTGTCTCAAAAAAACCCCAAACAAACAAACAAAAAAAACCCCATAATAGGTGATAGGTGTATGTCATTTAACTTAAAAACATATTGTTTTCAAAATATTTCATAGTAATAATACAGGTTAATAAAAGTGAGTTAAATAAACATATATTTGAGACATTTAATGAGGTTATAAAATACAGTACACCCCCATGCATGGTTATGCTTTCCATGGTTTCAGTTCCCTGCAGTCAACCGCAGTCCACTGTGGTCCAAAAATATTACATAAAAAATTCCAGAAATAAATAATTCATAAATTTTAAATGGCAAGCCATTCTGAGTAGCATGATGAAATCTTGCACCCAGAGCATGAATCATCCCTTTGCCCAGTGTATCCACATTGTATATGCTACTCGCCCATTAGTCACTTAGTAGCCCTCTTGGTTATCAGATCAAAAAAACATAGTACATACAGGGTTCAACACTATCCATGGTTTCAGGTATCCACTGTGGGTCCTAAAATGTATTCCCCAAGGATAAGGGGAAACTAGTATGTATCATTTTGAAATGGCAGTTACACAAGGCAATACTGACCAAGGTAACAGGAAGTATTTCTGTTCTCTAAAAGTAATTTACTTGCCAGATAATATTTGGTTGCTTTGCCTATTTACATCACAAGCTCACAAGCAAAGAAAAACTTTCTTGGGCCTTTTTTTTTTCTTTTGCAATAGGGTCCTGCTCTATTGCCTGGTCTAGAGTGCAATGCATCATCATAGCTCACTGCAACCTCAAACTCCTGGGCTTAAGTGATCCTCTGGCCTCAGCCTTCCAAGTAGCTGGGACTACAGGCACACGTCACCATGCCCAGCTAATTTTCTTACTTTTATGCAGAGACAAGGTCTTGCTATGTTGCTCAAGCTGGTCTAGAACTCCTGGCCTCAAGTGATCCTCCTACCTCAGCCACCCAAGGAGCTAGGATTATAGGGGTGAGCCACCATGCCCAGTCTCTTGGGCTATTTTAATACAAATTGGTTCTGCTGTAAAGGTTCTTAACTGAGCTACTAAATCCCAATGTTAGCAAATTGGTTAATGGATAGATTACCATCTTAAACCAGTTAAAATTATTTAATGTCTTTGCTTTGCTGGCAGTGGAAGAGATCAATGCTTACTGAATCTTAAAGACTAATTTTTCCAGTATCTAATGATTTTATCCCTTATAATTCACTTTCTAAGGAATAAACTAAGTGTAGTATGCAGTAGAAATTTGTTGAATAAAATAAGTTCCAGTTCAGCATCAGCTCACATGCCAAAATATAAGCTTGGTGGTTTTTTCTCGAAATTAAAAACACTTAAATTTTCAAGGCATTTCCATTTGAACTAATCCTTAAAACCTCTCCCTGGCATGGGTCTTACCATAATTTGCAGATAAGGAACCACAGGTTCACTGAGTTATATTCAGTTATCCCATGTATATTCTCCAAATGCCTGCAAGTCACCATCTAGGTCTTGAGGATGTAGCAGTGGAAAAAAAAAAAAAAAATCCCCACGCTCCGTGGATACTACATTCTAGTGGGAAAGAGAGACACTAATAAAATCTCTAAGATGTAAAGTAAATGCTTGGAGAAAAAGAAATCATTGGAGGAAGATAAGGTGTATTTATGCCATCAGTAAAACTCCAGGTAATAGTGAGTTGGTAGCAGATGTCAGAACTCTGACACATGGGCTCTTTCCAGCAGAATTACCAGCTCCTTCAGAATCTGTCATTAACTAAATATTACAT
>NW_012151953.1:258829-294520 GCF_000956105.1 Propithecus coquereli | reverse complement strand
AAAAAAGAAATATCTCCATACAATATTATGGAAAATGACAAAATGGCTAGACTTAAAACCAACAAAAAATTTCACATATCACTGAGAACCCACCCCCACCCTCCCCCCAGCTCCTTCTGATGAGAATCTGGGTTAATTCCCACTCTATTGCTAAGCCAACCAGGCCAAGAGTTACTTACCTGTGGTATACAGTACTGAGGACCCTGGGGTACTGGGTACGGCATGGGCAGATGGTTAACCATCATGATGTGCTGATTGGCCTGATACACTGCAGTGGGTGTCTGTGCACCAGGACGAATGGAAGGACTGCTGTTTGGGATGGTAGCTCTAGGAGGCTGTATCTGAGGCCTCTGGAAAAACTGGGAAGGGGAGAGAGAAAATTTTTTTTTTTTTACAAAGAGGAATATATAAATTTTACTATCTTGAGCTTTCCCCCTTTTTCCCACTAACAAAAACCTAATCAACTTGAATTATAAATACAGTATTCATGAAAAGAGAATAAATTACCTATGGCTGTATTCCCAAAAAATGTATCATATTAGGTCAAGTTCTGATCAATGTCATCACACATTTGGAAATAGTAGGAAAATCTCAACTAAGTCTCAGCTATTTTAAAATCCTGTACCATAAATATTTAATAGTAATTTTAAAATGTATAATGAAATAGAACAAAAAGGGTAGCTAGTGTATCTCTAAAAGTTTTTCTGTTGTATAAAAGCATCCGCTCTTTCATAAAAAGTAGGTGGTTCATTATCAACTCATTAAAAATTAAATAGTCCCCTAAAAAACTACCACAAGTAATTTATAAAATACTTAGAAGAGCAAGAAATCTCTCTGAACATAAAATTTTTCATCCAAGTCATCAAGATCAGGTTAAATGAAAACCATCTATAGGGTTATCACATGCTGAACTAAGCCTTATTTTTCAAAAAGGTGGCATAATTCCATACTAAACTGAACCCACTTTTGCTTTCTAGAACAGTTTGCAATACAAGTAGAAAATTGAGACAGGCCTAAGAATGGTCTACAATGAGCAGGGATCAAATCTCCCAAATAGCAACCCCTATCTGTAGTTATTTGCGTTCTCACTGCAGGCTTAAAAAAAAAAAGCTTTGAAACAATATACCAATAGTAAGTTTCCAGTGTCAATCAATTCATCAGCAATCAATCTCCTTGTAATAATAATAAGGAAACAGAGTAATAAAGAGGCCATGCAGAACTAGTAGTTTGTTACCTGGATGGGTCTGAATCCTCCCTTCAATTATGAAGCAAGAAAGCAGCAGGAAACAGAAAGAAAGCCAATGGAAAAGCTTACAGATCAGTTGGAAGGGGTAGATATAGCATGCAGCTCAACAAAAATATCTTTCTATTGAGTAGTAACAGGAGAAGAAAGACAACTAGAAAATCAGAATGACAATTCTCCACTTGAGAATTGAAGCACACACAGAATCAAAGACTTATATTTAATTGAAAATAAATAAATCCAGTGGCAAAAAAATCTTCTAACAGTAGCCACAAGTTATAGTAATGTGAAATGAAACGTCTGCTTGGTGGCAAAAGTACAGTTGGGACTACAGATTCCTACTGTTGCCTCTCAAGAACACCCGTTATATGAGATTTGGCGTTATTTAGCATCTCTATGATCTACTCTCCATCTTGAATGGAGATAAGACTTACTATTAACAGTGTCATTTGTTATTCTGAAGTTTGCAAAAGTCCTGAGAGATAACTCATCTTTTCAATACGTATCAGACTCTTCATGACAGAAACTTGCTCTTTTCAACTAATCAGGCATGTAAGAGGCCGCTTATAGCTCTAAAACAGAGAATCTTAAAATATGGTCTAGCTCCAAAATATCCTGAATTGTCTCACAATTCCAGACGTGAGTGTTGCTACCAGTCCAAATAAAGGCAAGCTTTGAACTTTGGGCCCATTCTGGTCTTATCCTATCCTACTCTCAAGCAGCAAGCTGTCCACATAGGTGGTATAAGTTAACTTCTCATCTTCTGCTCAAGTGGGAAAATTGGGATCTATGTCCAAGGCTCATCTCCATTCAGCCTTCATACCCCAGGGCAAAGAAAGCCCTAAACAGATTAAGTCATAGAAAAGCAACAGACAGAAAGGTATAGCAGGAGAATGGACTGAATGGGGAAATCCAATGTGGGAGTCCACAAAGAGTAGTTGATAGAGAAGAAAAGAAAGCACTAGACGCAAAGTTGGTAACATGGGAACCTGAGCTGGGGCTACAACTACAGCAACAGTCTTATAGTAGTTATCTCTACTACACCAGTTTTGGTGACACAACAATTTCTGTCAGCTGCAAACAGAACATTGAAGCAGTAAACCTCCCATTATTGGACTCATTTCTCTTAATTACATAATAGACAGAATCTATTATACATCAATGTATGTGAATTGTAAACACATTTCAGGGATAAAAAATATTTTTATAACCTGGTAATTATATAAGGAGCCACAAAAATGTTACATGCCTAAAGGACAGGAGAGTCACTCATCTGCTCAACTTATTGAGCATTACTAGATGTCAGATGCAGTGGATACAAAGATTAATACTGTAAGATCCTCCATCAACTCTAGAGGGCAGCCAAGACAAGGAGAGTATCAAATGGACACAGGTGATAATCTACTGTGGCTATATTATCATGAAATTATGTCAAAGCACTCATATATTGCCTGCAGAGACATGGTGTCATATAGTGGTGAAGGGAGCAGAGAGAAAACTAACCCAGTAACTTACATACAGTAAGAAAACTAGATACAGGCAAAGTTTTCCCACAATTTTAAATAGCCTATATGTGAGGACTTCTCCTACCACTATTTTTGAATTGTTCTGGTGGGATTTTTAAGTAGCCTGTCCAGAGTAACTGAGGTTACCTCTCATTCAAGGAGGTTTCTGAATAGTATAAAACTTTTCTTCAGTGATTTTTGAAACAGAAACAGTGTTTCTAATGATATTCCTAATATTAATATACAGCTGAGCCAGTAAAACACAAAATTTGTGGTTACACTGACATACAGTAATTTTTATACACTAAGATTTCAGCTTTGAAGCTAGAGAGAAATGTATTTACACAGGCACATTAAATAACAACAGTAAAGCTTTATATAACACTTACTAACTACCAGGCATCACCCTAAGCAGTTTACATATATATTAACTCATCCTCACAACCAACCTCTAAGGCAAGTGCTATTATTAACACGCCATCAGATACATGTGGAAATTGAGGAAAAAGGAGATTAAATTACTTGCGGAAGGTCCCCCCATCTGTAATTTAAACACAGGTTCTACACATGTACTTTTTTAACTGTTACACATACTACCTCGTATGAAACGGACTATCACCGTATTTTCAAACAAGTATGGTCAGTCAGTCAAAAGAAATCTTTTCTTTAGAAAGGCTAAAGGGAATGTGGTGGAATCTTTATCCAACTATACTAATGGCCAACACATCCCTCAACGATAACTGATTCCTGGAAAGAAAAATGCTCCACCAGTTACTTCACGAAACTCATGTTTATCATTTAAGAACACAAGTTTGTTCCACTTACATGACTCTAATTCTTTATCCCCCTTAAAGTAATTAAAACTTGTTCATATGCTTTTACATCCTTGACACATCATTTTACAGACCTACTTTAAAACTCAACTTCACTGCATTAATAATTTTACAAGGACAAGCAAGCTAGCTGGGAATTGTTTTATCCTCTTAAAAGTACAGTATCACACACACAAACACACACACACATATACCAGCAGACTCTAATATCTGCAGGTTTAGAAAAGCTGTAATGGCTAGAAACGCAAAGAATTAAAAATAGATGAATTCTCTTTTGTACTCCTCCCTAACCACTCAGTTAAAATTGCATAATTAGATTTAATGGTAGTGCAAGAAATTCAGATTCTCAGATGGGCAGGTATGGCAGTAAACCACACAATAAATATTAAAGGGAATGTATGACTGAGCTTTCCCAAACTGCTTGCAATCCTTCTGAATTCCTTTTCTTCTCAGCTGAGTGGTGAAGAATCATTAACAAACTCCTGGACTGAAGGACAGTACAAGCCATTTCATCTATCCAACAGCCTAAAGTTTAAATGCCTTTTACCATACAGCCTTGGAGATACGAAACTTAACAACACAAGGCACAAATCCTTTTCATTGTTAAATGGAGTTCTGATACTGAAAAAGTCTTCCTTTTCCTGGTCTCCAATTTCTCTCTATATCACCTACCACTTGTCCAATGTCTATCCCTAAAACCACAATGAAGTCAAATCGTTCTCTGTAAGTGACAGACCTCTAAGTTATCTGAAGATTGCCATCACTGCCAACTTTCAGACCACTGTCAATCTGACCCCATTGCTTGGTCTCACTAAATAGAGAATCAAAAACACAAATAACCAGGTGAGGTCTGCCCAGAATATACTTGGCATTCACTCAAAAAATATTTGTTGCTGAATGAAAGGGCAATATACCTCCCTTATTCTTGTCAACTATGATTCCATTGATGAAATTAAGAATCACAGGACTCTTTCAGTAGCCTTATTTTTACTGCTACTGGGTACTGAGTTATACTCATTTAAAACTTTTCAATCTTCTTCACATCTAACCTGGCTAAATAAGCCACGCTATTCACTTCTGTGTGCTCTTATAGTTGTGCTCTGAAGCTCATATAGGGGATTTTGTATTTTGTTCCTTTGTAAATTTATCTGGCTAAATTCAATCCATCATTTCGGATTGCACAGATTTTTTTAGATTTTGACCATATCATGCAATGTCAAACTACATGACTATCAGAAAATTCGACAGAGATGTCATGTATACAAATCACAGATCAAAATGCTGAAAAGGGGGAGACAGAAAAGAGAGAACCATGCATAAAGTCAGAATCATCTCCTAAACTTCATTTCAATTTGTTTTATGTCTTTTGTCTTTCAACAGTTTACAAGTACGCCAGGAGAATGGCAAGGGAAGGTGACAGCTCTCATTTAAGGTAGTATTTTGGGCAGATCCGAAGAGGTAGGATACATTTAAAACAGAGGCTGAACTTAGGGTACTCATGATTGCTTACTTTCCCAGGAATACTCAAGAAGCTAGAAGAAAAGCCTCTTGGAAAATCCTCCGAAAAGTGTAGTAATTTGTACCATTACCCAAAGCTTCCTGGTCAAAAACAGTGGTAATAAATGGTACTTAAAGATGCCAGTAATTATATCATTTTTCATGACTTTGCTCACTGAAAGCATGGAAACACAGACATTAACAAACTACATAATCAGAAATTCTCTGAAAACGACCTGTTGATTTTCAGCAAGTAGAAAAATCCCATTCAATCATATCTCCTTTTCCCATGTGGGGAAAAAACTCTGAGTACACGCATAACTCATTTTTTTACACTTCGCTTCTTTATTGTGCTTTGCAGATACTGTTTTTTACAAATTGAAGGTTTGTGGAAACCCTACATTGAGAAAGTCTATCAGCACCATTTTTCCAACAGCTTGCGCTCACAAAGGATTTATAATAGCACATAAACTTAGTTGACAGAGCAGCGGCAGGGTGAGAGACAACTGACTCCAACTTTAAAAGAAGTTCTAACGTGGGTAAAATGCTATCAAAAAGCACTGCATGCTAACGAGAAATCTTTCGTGAAAGGAAGAGTCAATTGGCGTGGCAAACTTCACTGTCTTATTTTAAAAAATTGCCACAGCCACCCCAACCTTCACCACCCTGATCAGCTAGCAGCCAACAACATCAAGGCAAGACCCTCCACCAACGAAACAATTACAACTCACTCAAGGATCAGGTGATTGTTAGCATTTTTTAGAAATAAAGTATTTTTTATTTAAAGTACGTACCTTTTTTTAAACATAATGCTATTGTATACTTAACAGAGTATAGTATAGAGGAAACACAAATTTTATATGTACTGGGAAACCAAAATATTTGTGGCTCGCTTTATTGAGATATTTGCTTTATTGCAATAGCCTGGAGCTGAACCTACAGTATCTCCAAGATATACCTGTACTTATTAATTTGTAAAGTAATAAAAAACACGCTTCTGAAATCCCTAACTTTATGTAATATATAGTTAAGCCTACTAGAAAGATAAACAGCAAAATTTACATTAGGAATTTCTTTTTTTGGTGAATATCTTTTAAAAGTTTCAAGTACTCCTGAATGGTAGTGCTATGATTCTCTGAACAGTTACAAAGGGCCAAGATGTAAGGAGTCCATATAATGAGATATCACTCAGGCATCAATCTGATAGTCTGCTGATTCAGAAAAAAATTACAATGAAGGTTATTCCAGTCTAATTTTTTCTGTATTCCCCTGCATGTATCAATATTATATAATTTAGGTTTCACTAAGAATCAGGAGATGTAAGCCCTAGAGCTGAGTTGTCCTATACAGTAGCCACTAGCCATATTTGAGTACTTACATTAAATATTCAGTTCTTCAGCTGTATTCGCCACAATTTAAGTGCTCAATAGCCACATGTGACTAGCAGAGCTACAGAATTAAACAGTGCAGGTACAGAACATTTCCATCATCACAGGAAGTTCTATTACACAGTGCTGCTCTAGAAGGTTACATCAGGAACAAGAGGTATTCTGCTGGTTCATAAAGGAGAGTCTGGGCAACAAGCATCCTTGTAGACTACTTCACTCATAGCTAGAAAATACTTGGGAAAAGGGGAAAGCCAGGCTATCTTACTGCTAAAGGAAACTGACACTTATCTAGGTTTTTACTATGTGCCAGACACCATGATAGGCCAGTACTTTATTCTCATAACACCTGCAGGAAATAGGTGTTGTTATTATAACACCTCAATATTATATTATGAGCATATTTTACCCATTATACTGATAAGAAAGCTGAGGCCCAAGGATAATTTCTAGTGAAGCTGAAACTGAATTCTAGTTTTGTTGGCTCCCAACATATATTTTCTTCATTATCTATGCTGCCACTCCTCAACTACTTGTGAACAAGATACCAGATAAAATTGCCCATCACTAACTTGCATCAACCTCCAAAAAATGTATGAGTTCTGGTCATAAGGCTCTACAGATGCTTGATCTGGTTTTTCCTATTCATGTCTACTCATCTCTTAATTTGTCAGGTCAGGCCCCAGAGGCAAGCCCCAAGCCTTAATTTATTATAATTTCCAAATCTAAGAAACTGCCTAAAGCAATACAAATCTATCTCAATCAGGAATGTAGAACAGCAAAACTTTCAGTAGAGAAAATTTTAAGGGTCTTAATGAAAAAAATAAAATCAACATAAACCAGCTGTTCTTTTTTTAAAATTTATTTTTTTGCAAAAAGAACCAAACTACAACAGGAAAACATGCACAGTTTCAATGCTTGCCACCAGGTAACATATTCGTTGATGATACATACTCCTCCTCCTCCTCCTCCTATTGCTGCTACCATCACTACCACCACCACATACTAGTTTTATGAAGCTCATTATTTGTTTATGGTAAATCCAATTGCTTTGAATACAGCACATTATTCAGCAATTGTGAAAACTATGTGAACTAAAATCATATACCAACAAACTGCAGAATGTCTTTAGCCTATGAATACTTTTAAATATCAATTCCCTGGTATTTCTAAATGAAAAGACTACTCAGTCATAGCATATAACCAACACTTGATCTCTACTGTGAAACCCTAAAGTAAAATAAGGACAGGAACAGAAGTAATTTAGTAAAAACTACACAAATTTAAATGACCAAATACATAAAATAAACACTGTAAGCCAGAATCTAAATTATACCAAGTGGCTTGTTTTAATTCTGAGTGTACTTTCTGTTCTTTGAGTTTTTAGTTACCTTGGGATGTTCAAACATCAATGCAAAAATAGTTGACATACTTCTAAAGCCAAGAGTGTTTTACATATAAAATGACTTAGCATTTCTTGTTTTACCTTTGAAGAAAACTGTAATTCTAAGAGATCTTTAGATTATAAAATACAAAAAGAACAGAACATTCTTATTAATCTAAAGAATCTAAAGAATTAATCTAAAGAATCTGTTTTTGTAAAAGACAAAAACTAATAGTAAGGAAGATGTGGCCGACACAATCCTAACTGGAAAATAGTATTCCTGATTTGCAGGGACTGAAAAAGACTGCTTGCTCACCAAACAAAGTTAAAGATCTTCTAAATAAAAGTAGTTCCAAGAAACATATCCTCTATAGCAGTTTCTCGGTTCTATTAAGAACAAAGAAAATGTTTGCCATTTAAAATCTTGTTATTTTTGCTTCACTGTAATTCAGATAGCCTCATTTTACATAGGAAGAACAAATAGGTTCTAGATTGCTAAACTGAATGATGATGTTTTCCTTTCACAAGCTATTACCTTCAAATAGCCTACCTGAATAACAGATATTCTCAGCAATATTTACAGAACATACTTTGCATATTTTACTGAGCATCCACAAAAAGTTATATATTCGATATTGAACTTCAGAAACAATCATAGCAAACACCACCCAACATAAAATTAATTTTTAAAAAATAAGATCAAAGCATGAAAGGATGTAAGTGATCAGAATGATGAGAAATCTGTTCACTAGTCTCAAAGCTAATTCTAACACTTGATTTATTAATAATTCTATCTGGCCAACGTATGCAATCATAGATGAAAAAAACCATTTGTCCCTTCAATTCAACTTTAAGTCTTAAGCACAACAAACCAAAAATATCCCAGGATGTAGATGTTTGCCCTTTAAAAGTATATTCTCTGTATACCACTCAATGTTTGTTATTCACTGTATGGCTTTCATTATATAACTCTCTATGTCTGGTTTTATAATATGAGCATCTCCTTCTCCATAAGTTAGATCTGAAGAGAAGATCCTCTGAAATATAGATTCCGTCAGTGATTCCCAAATGGGAAATAGTATCACCTCCATGGAGGGTATCTGAGAATGTACGCACGAGTTGTTTTAGTCTCTGTCACTGAAGGAATTCTACTGGCATTTACAGCCCAAAGGTTACTAAATGAACTGCAATATACACGGCAGTTTTTCATAGCTGGTTATCTCACCCAAAATGCTAATTAGTACCTATTCTTAATGAAACAAACCAAATTGGCCCCACATGGATGTAGAACAGCAACCTCTTCCTAATAACTTACCCCATACCATACACAATGCCAGTTCAGTTACCTCCTGCTCAGCAGAGCCACTTCAACCCCATGTCTCTCTCTTCCTCTATTTCTCCAAGATAACTACTGTTGCTACCTCAGCCAAGGGTATAAACACCTTTACGCACTTAATTCTCTGCAGTATGATGAAAAGAATGTAACTGGTGTTTAAAAATGAAGGATACCAGAGAAAAAGGTGTCAGTGATCTTAATCTTTTGTATTCAAAATCATTACCCTGGATTTATGCTGCATCTCGAGAATTCATTTTCAAGAACTATTGTCAGAAAGCAATTATTTTTCTTACTAATGAATAAATAATAACTATAATACACATCTATACTTCTATTTTTTAAATAATTAAAACAAGCCATAATTTCACTAGCATCATCCTACAGCTAAAAGAAAGACCAATCTGCCAACACTGCATAGAGGCATATTACATGTTAAAAGTGGGGACTGAAATCATTGTCTTTTCTCACAAAGATTTCTCAAGGTTTTCCTTGATTACTGGAATTAAGGAAAGACAAAATGTATCATGTCTTTAAGGCTTATAAAAAAGTTTTTCTTAGAAAACAGAATTTCCTAAAGCTGACTATAAATACTTATATACAATATGCTAATGTGAGTACCACTGCTATTGAACACAAGTGGTGTTCAGGCTACATTATTAAGAACTTAATATTTATGATTAACAGTCATTAAGAGACTGGCTACTTGTAGTAAGAAGTGGGGCCTGGGCTATTTAGTAATATGGCTCTTGTTTCAAACTTCACCCATCATTCCGACAGTCTACGCTGCAGACAATTTGCCAAAATAATTGTGACCAAAGATAACGTTAATTCCTTCTACTAACAGTCTGCCTTAAACTGTCGGAAATTATTTACAAAAGAAATAAAGTTTAAAAAACACAAGCATGTGTGGCCGGGCGCGGTGGCTCATGCCTGTAATCCTAGCTCTCTGGGAGGCCGAGGCCGGCGGATTGTTTGAGCTCAGGAGTTCGAAACCAGCCTGAGCAAGAGCGAGACTCCATCTCTACTAAAAATAGAAAGAAATTAATTGGACAATTAAAAATATATAGAGAAATTAGCCGGGCATGGTGGCGCATGCCTGTAGTCCCAGCTACTCGGGAGGCTGAGGCAGGAGGATCGCTTGAGCCCAGGAGTTTGAGGTTGCTGTGAGCTAGGCTGACGCCACGGCACTCACTCTAGCCTGGGCAAAAGAGTGAGACTCTGTCTCAAAAAACACAAGCATGTGAACAAAGAAATTAAAAGGGAGCCTTACATCAAAGAGCTCAGAAAACATTTTTCCCCCTAATTCCTTCTCTGCACTTGTATCACGAATAAATAGTTTCTTTTCACTCTGCTTCTTTTCAATTATTTATTTATTTATTTAGACAGAGTCTGGCTCTGTTGCTTGGGCTGGAGTGCAGTGGCACATCATGGCTCACTTTAACCTCAAATTCCCAGGCTCAAGTGATACTCCTGCCTCAGCCTCCCAAGTAGCTAGGACTCCAGGCGCATGACATCATGCCCAGCTAATTTTTAAAAAAATTTTTGTAGAAGCAGGGTCTTGATATGTTACCCAGGCTGGTCTCAAACTCCCGGCCTCAAGCAATCCTCCTGCCTTAGCCTCCCAAAGTGCTGGGATTACACACGTGATCCACTGTGCCCAGCCTTGCTCTGTTTCTCGAGATTCCTCCAGGTTTCTCTCTTAGGAATATTTGGCTTGACCTTGGATTAAAATTTAAGCCTTGCCTCTACGGCCCTTGACTAAATTTTTTTTTAATTATAATCACTCTTTAATTTAAAAGACTACTGTCTTTATTATCAGTAGTACTAATCATAAACCCTGGATTCTTACTGAGCACCACTCTGCTAATCATTTTATCTGCATTACCTCATTTACTCTTCATCAGTTTTGATAGCATTAATGTCCCATCTCATTTTTACAGATGACAAAACTGAGACTGAGAGCAGTAAATAACTTATCCAAGTTAATAACAAAGAACCAAGCCTACATGTAGCTGATGCTAAAGTATAAGCTCTTAAAGCACTTTACAATACTATCTCTCAATACTAAAAAATACCCCTGAGTTTTATTTCTTTATGAAATCCAAAGAATAGCCATCTAACTCATATAACCAGCTGTTAGTTCTCCTGCAAAGTACTTTTAGCAACTCTGAATTTGCTTTGGCTTTACATCCTCCAAATCGGAAGGACTACATTTTGAGAAACAGAGTCTCACGTTAAATCACTCAAGATAAAAATGAAAGCCTTCAATTAAACATCATCCATTTACTAAGAAGTAAGAATTCTGATACCACAGGTAAATACTGTGTTGCATAACAATACTAAAAACAGCTACCATTTATTGACTACTTAGTTTGTGTCAGATACTTTATATACATTATCACTAGTGTAGTGGGTATTTCCCCACATTTTACATATGAAGAAACTGAGGCTCAGAGAAAGAATTGCTTAACACAGCTGCTTACATGGTAGAGCTGGTGATATGAACACATATCTGGCAGACATTAAACCTAGGCTCTTTCTATTATAGCAGGAGAAAATGTTTCATAGCACTTCATAAAAAAACTACTGGGGGGTGAGGGGGTCCTGCAAGTCTTTCTGTTTCTCCCATTCTGCCACCTGTAGTAGATTCTTGCTAAATAGTGTACTGTTGACACATATATTTTTAAAATTTTAATTTATACAATTACTTCATTTTAAAAAACCAATAGGCTAAATATATTAAAATATAATAAGATAACCTATTTTCATGTATCCCAAGAATAACGATAATTCTATTCATCAAATGAATATACAGTATTGTTAATCAATTCATTATTAGGTCTAAGTTAGTAACTGAGATTAAGTGGTTTTAGAAATACTAATGCTATTTTATATACATCAATACAAGTTAAGTCATAATGTTAACAGAAAACCCTTAGAATGTTGCCTGCTCCATTCAGTTAAAATTAAACTTAATACAGATATCCACAAAATCTGTAAGGACTTAACATATCTAAATTTTTTAAGGTTGTAAAATTACAAAGCAATCTCTTTTTGGAAAGAACAAAACTGTAGTATTTTTAAATTGTGCTATAAACAGAAGCAAATGGGTTTGTTAATAACAAAATGCAGTGAAATTAGTGAAAGACAAAAGGAATTGAATTGTATCAGATAGAAGCTACTCTTGAAAAGAGTAATTTGAGTGGTTTCATGGGATGGCAGCATTCTAAGAGTCAGCAGCTACTAAAGCCCCCACCTAATTAGTTAAGGGTGATAGTGAAGGGGCAAGGGTACAGTACCTGATGATGGGCAGGTCGAGGCCCCGCTGCAAACTGAGAAAAGGAGGGAAAACAAACACAAAAGGAAAGGCACAAAGAGTCAGAAACACCACAACAAAAACCAAAATGTCACACAATATGCCAAAAGAAAAAAACCCACAAGGAAAAAAAAAACACACACAAAACAGTCAAAGCTTTGCTGCAGGACAGTGACAGACAGGTACTAAGATTCAACAGGTTAACACCACTAGCAGGATAGTTTCTCATTTATCAGCTGGGAGAAAAACAGCTAACCTGTTAGGCAGGTAGGGCACTTTCTGATAGGAATATTTTAAGAAAAAGAAAAAAAAACCCTAAAATAAGGCAAAAACAAGTTTGAAACACTAAGTGGTTATATTAATACAAACATATGAAAATCAGATATGCTATATGTAACTGATACAACTGGAGGAAATGAGAAATGTTTTTACATTACAAGAAATAGCTAGGAGGTAATTATAAACTCCAGCAGGAAATAACAAATGTAATAGGACTAACTGCAAATTTTCTTAGGTTAAATGGAACATCTTACACATGAAATGGAAGTTTCAGTATCTTCCTTTACTTCTTAGAGTTAAAGAATAAAATTTTACAATAATATATATATATATGAGTTTAAATGTATAACTTGTAAAGTTTAATATTGGCATGTCAAGGCAAATAGCTAGTAAAGAACATCAGTCTTTTAACATGATTAATCAAAGTGGTACTATTATAGGCTCAGGAAGAAAAGAAGAGTCAATAAGTCAAATCTCTCAATTACTACTTATAGACAACAGCAAAACACTGTACAAAAGTACCTATTGCTATCTGAGAATGAAAGCAAAATAAAACGTAACTCAAAGAGTACTTGAAAGTGGATAATATAAATCCTAACTCTTCCCCTAACTCAGAATGGAAGAAAAAGCTTTTTCACCCATGAAATTTTCATTGCCAAACCTCTAGGATCAAATATGTATGTTTATCAAAGCAAAATTTAGCTCCCATTCTTTAACTAAAGAAGACAGAGAAAAATACTGAGGTATGTAGAGCCATAAACTAGCTACTAATACATTAACTACTGTAAACCATCCTCTTGAATAGTAAAAAGAAAATATTGAGAAAACAGTTTTGAATGTAAACCATAGAGGGTTTTTATTTAATATACTTAAGGGACTAAAATACATATCTTTCAGTTGTTTTATTTTCTCTATATGGCCTTCCTATTGTCAGCTTATCACTACAGATGAATTAGACTAAAGATTAACTAAGAAATAATCCCTCATGCTCAGATTTAAATTATGTACAACAGTGATTTGCAAGAGATTTGGAATTATTTCCCCAATTGCCATTATTTCATATTTTAAAATTTCAACAAATTGGAGTAGATCACATGGCCACAATACAGGAGACAGCTGAAGATAGCTCTATCAAGAATTCACCATGGAAGCTAAAACGTCACCTACTGTTCAAGTAACGAAAAGTGTTTTAATGACGTACATGCCTAGGGTATGTTAGGTCAGTCATCATATTTGGCTAATCACTGTAATACAGTTTTTCAGAATGATGATAATCAGTGGCTATGGTTTTTGCAGAAAATTTTCTCTTCAAAGAAACTGAGGTCTTATATTTTCAGTTTTCCAATTAGGATAAGAAAACAGACCATACCTCTATGAAGGACATCAAGTTTCAAGAATAGGCAATACCACCCATGGGCTATGAAAATAGAGGGTGTGAGATGTTTCTCTGTGACACTTTTGAAGAAAACGGGATAGAAGGGCCATGTTAAAAAATTAACCTGAGTACAGCAGTACCTGTCATCACTGTTCCACAGAAAGGTCCCATTTCTAAGGCTCTAAAATAAAAGATGAAACTTTATACATTTAGAATGTTCCAGTCAAAAGAGAACTTTCTATGAATAAGAGGAGTACCTTATAAAATTATACACATATATATAAACAAAAACAAAAAAAAATCACAACTTAAGTTAGTGGGAAAGTGCCCTGGGAAAGTACCCTAGTCTATTTTGCACTAGTCACCATTGGCTATTGAGTTTTTCATTTGAAATGAGAATAGTCTTAATCCTATGGGTAGCTGTAAGCAACAGAACAAACTGTAGTCGCTGCTGGCTCATGTTAACAATAGAAACTTTTGTTTCTTTCATCTCTTCTTTTTTTTTTTTAGAGGGATCATTAAGATGGTGAGGACTGTAGATACAAAGGAAAGCAGCCTTCTGTGAACTTGGATCCACCCACCCCCTCACTCACTCACCCTTTCTGTGCGCAGTTGTTAACTGAGCATGGCCAACGTAACATTCATGTAATTGTGGCGCTTAGCACCACAAAATATGAAAATAACCAAAGGTTCTAGTGACTGCAAAAGCCAAACTGTCCCCTTCTCCCAATTAAGCATTCAACGGCTTCACTATTTAAGACAAGCTATTTAAAAATAAACTGTTTAAAAAGTCCCACTACAACAAGAAAATGGAACAGACAGGAAGCTTATTAGTATTTTTTTATTTTTTAACAAGATTTTCTTTCCACATTACGAATTTAACTAAGATACTAAGTATCAAATAGAAAAACAGGCACAGAGATAACCTGAAGCAGGGAAGGGGGCCACTGAAGCCAGCTGGATTGCAAAGGCAGCTGTCCAGGGAAGAACAGAAAAGCCTAGACTGTGCAATTGCCAATGGCCTATTAATGCAGAAATAGAATGGAGTAAGCTTTAGCTGCTCTACAAAGCCACAGGAAGAGGCCTTTCCTTAGTGTAACACCTTACCTCTCCTCACCAGTTGGGACAGCTGTGAGATGGATGAGACTAGACTATGACAACTTGGGATGTAAACAGAAAATGCAATCCTGCCAAATTTCATACCCCAACTTCACCCTCCCAGCACCAACACAAATGAAATAAAAAAAATCGAACCCAAAACAACAAGCAAGAGTAGTCTGGGGTCTGCTAGTCTTGCACTTGTTTTGGGGTATGTAATGGAATGTTATGTGTGTGGTTTTTAGTAATGGGGGTGGTAATGGTCACTAACAGAGCAGATGGCAAAAACTGCATAGAGGATAGTATCTGAAGAGTTTATGACCACAGAAAAATGGCTGACAACTACAGACAATTTCCCCTTTGATATTCAATTATAAAATTGAAAGGGGTAAAAAGAAGCCTTGAAATTTATCTTTTGAATTCAGATTCACCTGAAAGGGATAACTCATTTTAAGTTTAAAATAAAGAAAAATCTAAACCCCAAATTATTCCTATCTAATTCCCAATAGAGAAGACCCACCCAATTTGTTATTCTTTTTCCCACTATGCCTGGCAGAAACTGCCATGCTAGGTTAGACTTTCTGAGAGGAAGCAATCAATGCATTTCTGTTCATCAGCCAATAAATGGATGTGGTCAAAAATAATGAGTGCCAGAGGCACCACTGCCTGCAAGAAGTACAGTTTGTTATATTGCTTACAATGCAGTATTTTATCCAGCCTCTTCCAGCCAAGGACCTGTAAACGGGAGTCTGTTCCAAAACCTTCCTCCTCTTCCAGTTGTCTGTGCAATGTATTGGCACTGTTCTGCTGGGCTGTCAAAAAAACTGGTTTAGAGATGCAGCTCTTCAGTCAGGTTTTGAGCCAGTTCTAACCATGTAAATTTAATTCTTTCTTTTCTTCAATAATTAGAAAAGGGGTTGGGGGTGGGGAAGAGGGCCAAAGAATTCTTTCCAATAAGAGCTTACCATAATATTCCGTGTTTAATGATCAGAACCAGGGCCTATCTAAATTGATCTGTGAGATCTCGGGCCCACTCCAAGTACTCAAGTGTCCACATCCCCAAACCACTCTCAGAACAAAACTTGCATCAGACATCTTGTTGACCGTTTCAGCAAAAAAAGACACAAGCAAACAGGCAACTAGGACCAAAGTCCCACCTCCTTAAAATGGTTCCTCCACCCCCTGGGGAGAACCAGGATCTAAGAACAGGTACTGGAGAACAGGGTGACAGGGAAAAGGAAGATGGGAAAAGGGTAAGAAAGAGATTACATTTTGGTGCAGTCTACGTTCTCCTAGTTCTTTGACTAAGTCTTATGGTGCATTTCAACAATTCTAAGTTCATGCATAAAACCAAATAAACAGGAGGAGCTAATGCAATGAAGTATTCCTGCACTTCAGGCAAAAAAACAGGCGTAGGGAACAAAAAAGAAGATCCCTGTATTCTGAAGAATACACAGAGTTAAGGTACAAAGAGGAATATGAGATATACAATGTGAGATGTTACAGAAGCACCTTCTAGCGAAAGGTAATCATGCAGGGCAGGAAACGACGTTCTAAGGAATGGACAGCTGAAGCCACTGTACATTTTTGTGAAAACAGAAGGATGAACCTTGAGTAAATTCTCAGTCTTTGTAGTACTTATTGCAATCCATATAAAGGACGAACAAAGAGGATGACAGCATTTAACACTTGTGTGACAATTTATTTACCACTTGAAGAAATGAATACACCCACTGGCATATGTCATGCATATAACCACACTGTCAAATTGTTAGAACTGATCTAGTGACACTGATTCAGAAGTCTTACTTCCCAAACCACTGGAATTTGAAAGTCTAATTAGTAAGATTCAATTTACTTATATAATCATTGTACTTTACTCTTCTTCTGAATTAACAGTACAACTAACAAATTAAGAGCTGAAATGAAGTAAACTTTGAATGCTACTAAACTTTAAAAAGAAAATCAAGCCACAGAAAAGTGAAAAAAGATTACAAGCTCCACGTCACTTTTTCTTAATTAATTTAAATTAAATGATTCCTATAGGTATGGTCTGGAAATGCAAAGCTAACCAATAATAGTAATATTAATAATAATAAAAAAATTATCTTTGGAACAAACTTCCAAAATCCAGTAAAAATATCTGCCAAAGGAACCCAGGCTACTACACACACAAACATAGGTAGAGAATAGTATCTAAAACAAGCTTCTGCTTACTTACCGGAGAACGGGTTTGAGGTTGTGAATTCATTGTCTGAGGGGCTTGAGGATATACCAATGTGGTTGGACCTGCATTCTGTCCAGAGGGATAAGGGGTCTGTCAAAGAATGGCAAGAACAATATTATATGTTGAAAAACTGAGAACTCAAAGATGTTTTTTAAAAGTTTACAGAAGTGATTATTAATGTACATTATAGATCTTTTCAAAAAAATTTAACTTTATCACAATATTCACTAACTCAGAATTAGTGCAGCATTTTTTTTTTTAAGTTATTGTAAACCTCTTGACAAAATGACATCAGCAAACCAAAGTTTAGGTGCAATTATTATTTTATTGGCTTTTTCCTTGGTCCTTTGAGGCATTTTATTTGTAAATATGTATTATATCCCTAGGAAAATAATCCCAGGATTTTTCCCCCCTACATGTTTTTATCTTGCTTCTTTGTGGTCCATGATGCCAGCTAAGGTTGTCAGTACAATGAAACCAAACTAATGGATGGGAGCAGATTATTCTGTCATTTTTCTAATCTTTGAGTTGCACATCAAATCTGGAGCTGATCACTCTACATTTGTTTAACCTGCCTTAAGGTTCACAATCATTTTCCCAGCTCTGTGAAATTATTTCCCAGCAATAATTTCAAAATCGCCAATGTAATCATGCTTCATCATCACAGTTAGAAACTAGATGAGGACTTTGCAGCATGGCCTAATAAAAACATGGCCTTTGCCTCTCTTTTGGGCATTGTTGATGCTCTTTGAGAGCGTTAGGCAGGGCAGGGCAGGACATTCATACGCACCATTTTGGTGGCATAGAAAGATGGCAGAAAGAGTAGATGCCATTATTTGAAATTGTAAGCACAAAGAGGACCTACAGTCAATTCATTTCTGAAATGGACAGCCCAAATCACAAACAAAATCAAACACGGCTGAGAGAACTTATTACTGCTGTAGTGTGCTTTCCTTAAGGAAGACATCTCAAAGACACAATTAGCATTCTCCATAGTCAACTGTTCTATTACTGCTATAATCTTGCCAAAGCTTATACCTTAATCCTTTTGCATGATCCCATAAAAATCAACAGTTAGAACTTTATATAAAAGCCTAAAATAAGTGATAATATAATACATATGCTAACTTACCATAGGTTTTCTGCAAATAAAAATGTAAGCTTTTCATTATGAATCCAGGTTAAATGTTATAGACTAATAACTGGGTACTAGTGAATTAAAAAAAAATACATACTTGTAACATGTTTAAAATGAAATACTACCAAGGACAGTGGCCACAGAACCACAGGACTTGGACTCAAATCCTAACCACTGCTACTTTACTACTGTTGTTAGTTTGGGCAACTGATTTATCTTTCCCACGAACGCAAGAAAGTCTTCACAAGGCAGTTTGTAAGATTAAATGAGATAAAAGTAAATTACTAAGCAACCACTTTTATTTACAACTATCCCAGTTCTACAAATGAGTAAATCAAGGGCCAGAAAATTTAAGTGTCTTACCTAAGATAACTAGGTAAATGATATATCTAGAAAGTATTATAACGTTGCTTTTAGAATAAAGGATTTATACAACTTTTGAGATCTGATAACCATTTAATTAATGTTCAGCTGAGATCACAAATTTTAATGTAAATGTTCAAAAAGATTCATCATAGCTTTCAAATAATGAAAACAAAACAAAATTAACAGATTCATATTAGGCACAGAGGATATCTGGCAAGCTTACAACATGGTAACCTATATAGTCATCTCTACGACTGACATTGAGGTTTGACATCAGGTTGATTTCCTTTCTTACTCTAGTTCTACTAATTCTGGCCCACAGATTGAAAAATAATGACAGTAAGTATCTCATGTCTAGCAAATAGTTGGTAATTGGATCAAACAAGACCCAAAAATTGTTAAAAGGTTTCTCACCAAAGATTATTTTCAGCATTATTTCAGACACTAAGTTTACATGTATGTATTACACTCAAATACTGACAGGCTAGAAGTTTATTTCAACTTAAGAAAAAATGGTGAATGGATTTATCAATTCTGGTAGCATTCAAATCGGGAATATTATTTGTTCAAGTTCTATTACAGCATTTGAATACAGTCTTAAAATACAGCATCAATTTCATTCTTCATTAAAGAAAATCATTACTCAGTAATGAGGCTCTTTGAACTTAGATATATCTTGGTGCTTTATTCTCAACATTTAAGGTGGTGCTATTTTCAAGCATTAAGCTTCTAGCTGTCAAGATATTAATACTAAATATAACATTGAAATATACCACTTAATAAAACATGAAGAAATGTTATCTCTATACTTCAAAGAATTAGGTGAGCATTTTGCTCTCTCATAGCGGCTATACTACACTACGGAAAAGTAACCCACTGTTTTTCATATAACATGCTAAAAATATACATGACAGCAATATTTGATCTCTCTCAAAATTTTAACAATATTTTCAACAACAGAGGCAAAGAAAGCAACACATAACCAACTGAAAAAGCAGCACATGAATTAGTGTTCAGAGACAAAGTTTTTTATTCAGTAACAACACTCCTGACCACACAAATAGCTGGGGCTCTCAGTGCTGTTCGCAATGTGCCTTTTCCAGTCTATATCATTGCTCCCCAAATGATTATTAATAAAACAAATAATTTATTCTCTCATAGCTTAGGCCTTCTATTCTAAACAGATCTTAAAAAATCAAGTATTTTCTGTTTGTATATTTATATTGTATATATGCCAAGAGCTAATTCATACTCTGTATACAAGCAGTTTCATCTAAATGCAAAGCATGATATCCGATGTAATCACACATGCAAGTAATTGTTCTGTCACAATGTATGCCACTGTGCCATCAACAATACAAAATGTTTAACAGTGGCACTTGATGAAGAAATTTTGCCAATATGTCACTCAGCTCTCAGAGAAATCTACATATATTGTCATGGAAAGATGCCTATAATATAATATTAAGTGACAAATATAAATTGTAGAATTCTTAAGTATAAAAGAACCCCCTATCTGTGTTAATTTTTTTAAAAAAGTATATGCACATGGTATACACATCACATATAAAGATAAAATGTCTTAGGGAGATATAGAGCAAACCTAACATTGGCTACTTCAGAGGAATGGGGGTTGGAAGGAGGGTAAAAGGATAAAACTTGTAGGTTTTACTATTAAAAAAATATATTTCTGTATTATGTGTTTTTCCTTTCCAAGGATCAACAGGATTATTTTTTATAATAAAAATATGATGGGTCAGGCACAGGGGCCCATGCCTGCAATCCCATCAGTTTGGGAGATTGAAGCAAGAGAATCGCTTGAGGCCAGGAGACAGAGACAAACCTGGGCAACATAGCAGGACCCTGTCTCTATAAAAAAAATTTTTAAAAATTAGTCAGATGTGGTGGCACACACCTGTAGTCCTAGCTACTTGGAAAAGCTGAGACAGGAAGATGGCTAGAGGTCAGGAGCTTGATGTTGCAGTGAGCTATGATCGTGCTACTGCACTCCAGCATGCTGGCAGAGTGAGACCACTGAAACCTTGTCTCTTTGAAAAGACAGATAACAATAACAAAGACAACCTCTATCTTTCAGTTCCTCCCTACACGGAATTAAAAAATGTAAAGCAAACCAGAAAATCCAGTAGGAGGTCTGCTATTTTACGAAGTTCTAAATAATTTTTAAACACAATTAAAATCTCATAAATCAGAATAAAAGTTGACTCAACAATATTTACTGAAATCTAGAAAAATGAAGATAGTAGGCTATGGGCTACGTGCATAACTGAGGCCTAAGACAGAGTTTTTTAATTTAATCTTTAAGAAATTTACTATTAAATCCGGCAGGGCGTGGTGGCTCACACCTGTAATCCTAGCACTCTGGGAGGAAGAGGCGGGTGGATCCTTTGAGCTTAGGAGTTCGAGACCAGCCTGTGCAAGAGTGAGAACCCGTCTCTACTAAAAAAATAGAAATTAGCTGGACAACTAAAAAAATATGTATATATAAAAAAATTAGCCAGGCATGGTGGCGCATGCCTGTAGTCCCAGCTACTCGGGAGGCTGAGGCAGTAGGATCGCTTGAGCCCAGGAGTTTGAGGTTGCTGTGAGCCACAGCAACAGAGTGAGACTCTGTCTCAAAAAAAAAAAAAAAACCAAAAAAACAAAAAAAAAAGTTTACTATTAAATCCATAAAAAGATAGATGTAGATGTAAGCAACATTACTCAGCCAGTGTATAACCCTCTGTAGTAACTTGTAAAATATAGAATATTTAATGATATGAAATGAATGATACTGGAAGAGAATGCTGAAATAAACCCACAAATAGACAAAATGTACTAGTGGCATTTCAAATCGGTAGTAAAGTATCAAAATTAATATATTATGTTGGGAAGACTAAATAATCATTTAGGGAGAAAGGTGGTTTAACCCCCTCAACTCACACCAAAAAAAAAAAAAAAATTCCAGATTGATTAAAATATTGAAATGTGAAATCTGAAATTGTATAGGGGCTAGATGCAAATATATTTCTATCATCTTAGGATATGACTTTAAAATCCAATTAAGAAGACTGCACAGCTATACCAATAACTTTAAAACATAGGCTAAATTGGCCAGGTGCGGTGGCGCACTCCTATAATCCTAGCACTCTGGAAGGCCAAGGTGGGAGGATTGCTTGAGGTCAGGAGTTAGAGACCAGCCTCAGGAAGAGCGAGACCCCATCTCTACTAAAAATATAAAAAATTAGCTGGGCGTGGTGGTGCACACTGTAGTCTCAGCTACTCGGGTGGGGGGAGGGGTCTGAGGCAGGAGGATCGCTTGAGCCCAGGAGTTTGAGGTTGCTGTGAGCTAGGCTGACACCATGGCACGCTAGCCAGGCAACAGAGTGAGACTCTGTCTCAAAAGAAAACCAAAACCAAACAAATAAACAAAAAGGCTATTACTATTAATTGGTAGGAGTTAATTTTGCTTTAAAATTTTTCTGTATTAGTATGTATATATGTAAAAGTATATATATACATATATGTGTGTTCCTTCATTCTTATTACTAGATGTTACAGGATATAAATTAATAGTGAGAAACTCTTCCACCTAACAAACAAATGTTTACTTAAATCTGGCCAGAGAAACAAAGATAGTACCTTAAAGGCTACACCAGGCACCTTCAATCTCATGAGAACTGTCTTCTTCAGTGATAATATGACCAACCCAAATAGAACTTTCTGCTATGATTATAAATGTTCTCTATGTACACTGTCTAAAATGGTAGCTATTATATATATATATATACACACACACACACACACACACACATACTTATATATTATGTATATTTTACAGTATATGCCTATTAAACACGTGAAATGCACCTAATGCAACTAAGAAAATAAATTTTTAATTGTGTTTAAATGAACTTTATTTAACTAAAATTGTTTTATTGTGGTAGAAAACATGTAACATAAAACTTAACATCTTTTTGACCATTTTCAATTGTACAACACAGTAGTGTTAACTACAATATATGTACACTGTGCAACATATTGCTAGGACTTCATCTTGCAAAACTGAACTCTATAACCATTGATTCAATTTAAACTGTATTTATATACATTTTAATAACTTAGAATTTAAATTTAAATAGTCACATATGGCCAGTGGCTGCCATACTGCACATCACAGCACAGGTGTAGAAAGCTGTCCATTCCCAAGTTTTACTCTTCTGATGTCTACATTTGATAACCTTACAAAGTTGTAACTCATATCTAACAATATTCGAGCTGTATTTAATGAACAAAGAACTTCAGTTTTGCAAGATGAAAAGAGTTATGGAGATAGACAGTGGTGATGGTTGTACAACAATGTAAATATACTTAATACCACTGAACCGAACACTTAAAAACTGTTAAGATGGTGCTTTGATTTAGATATCTGACCCCTTCAAATCTCATGTTGAAATTTGATCCCCAGTGTCGGAAGTGGGGCCTAATGGGAGAGGTGTCTGGGTCATGAGGGCAGATCTCCTCATGGCTTGGTGCCATTCTCTTGGGAGTGAGTTCATGCTCTATTATATTCCATGAGAACTGGTTGTTGAAAAGACCCTGGCACATCCCTCTGCTCTCTCTTGCCTCCAGTCTCTCCCTCAGCCTTATGTCATGAGTGGAAGTTTCCTGAGGCCCTCACCAGATGTTGGCACCATGCTTCTTGTATACCAGCAGAACAGTGAGTCAAACACACCTCTTTTCTTTATAAATTATCCAGCCCCAAGTATTCCTTTATAGCAACACAGGTTGAGACAAATAGTAAATTTTACGCTGTATATATTGTACCAAAATGAAAAATATACTTAAAGTACCTATCACAGTAACAGTACTCTCTCACTAAAAGCCTATTATCAAACAAATTTGTTTCAAAGTCATTTATTCAATTTTACTAATTGGTTGTGAGAAATATATACATATACACTTACTTGTATCTTGTCGAATTTTATTTATTTATTTTTTTAGAGACAGGGTCTTGCTCTGTCGCCAAGGCTGGGGTACGGTGGCACGATAATAGCTCGCTGCATCCTTGAACTCCTGGGCTCAAGCAATCCTCCTGCCTCAGCCTCCCAAGTAGCTAGGACTACAAGTGAGCACCCCCACACCTGGTTAATGTTTCTTATTTTTTATAGAGATGGAGTCTTGCTACATACATTGTTCAGACTGGTCTCAAACTCCTGGCTTTAAGTGATCATCCTGCCTCTGCCTCCCAAAGTGCTGGGATTACAGGCGTGAGCCTCCAGGCCAGGCTGAATTTTAAATACTTGACAAAGTAGAGTTGTCTAAACACTGACAATTTGATATGGTACTACATTCTATGTGAAACTCATAAATGCTAAAGAGCTATACAAAACCATCCAATATAGATCTTAAAATCAACATTTAGCAATCTACATAAAACATGATGCCTTTTTCATTTATCAATGAAGGCAAAAAAACAAGTTTATTTTATTTCCAAGGAAGGAAAGTAAGAAACACTCAGGTAGAACTTTCATTTTCCCATCTTGCAAAAAAAAGTGTTGTTATTCAAAAACAAAATGCCCCCTGGACATAATCAAGGAACACTACTGACGATTAAAGCAAATAGGGAACTAACTCCTCCATCACGGAAAAAACCATTTTCTTCTCTACATGTCAGTCAGGGGTCACTGAGATACCTCTCGAAACTGCCAATCTGACAGGAACTAAGAAACCACTTTCATTTTTTCCAAATCTGAATTTCTCCGTTGTGGAATAGTTGAGCCCACTTAAAACCATTTTCTTACTTGTTTTCTTTGGAATATGCCAAAACACTACATTGAACTTAGGTTTTCAGGTACAGATAATTTTAATAAAAATGACCAATTTTTTACTTATCTGTTGTGATAAGTGCAGGTATTTGATCACATATACCCAGTAAAATTGTTAAAATTTCTTTCAAATGGTGTCCAATCAGAAGTATGCGTTTTACTATTCCATTCTACGTTAACACAAAATTCCTAATAAATGTATCAACTAAAAAGTATTAAAATAGAAATCCCATCAACTATTCTACCAACAGTAGAATATTGAAAATAAAAACTTAAATCCTCTGATATTTAACATTTTTCCACACATGGAATAAATTAATACAGTACAAATTTAATGCATGAGTTTTTTAATCAACCATAAAAAAGTATGTATTTCCTACTTTACAGAGGGCATGAAGCATTGTTAAGAAATGTAATTCTATAGATCATAACACTGATAAAATTTTCCCACTTAGATAAGCATTATTGTAAACAGAATGCTGGCATTTATTTCTTCTTAATGAATCTAGTTTCCCTTTCCTTCTTGAAATAATCTCAGACTAAAGTTTTTATGCTGTATATGCTATACCTCAAAGAGCAAGAACACTCAAATGCCAAATAGAATAAATCATAATGACTCACTGCTTCCCAGACAAATGAGCAGATTATGATTATTATGCATGCTCAGGCTTCCAAGTGCTCTCTCCTTCAGAGCCAAGCATATAAATAGGTACACAGCATAATAATAATCAAATTTTGATACACTTAAGACTCAATTACAGTACATGGCGGGCACAAACCTTCAGTACAAGATGAGTAAATCAAGAAAATCAAAGTAAAACTATTACTACTATAATTTAATATTAACATAAAATCCAGCAAATAAACAGCACTAATATTTCCATTTCAAAAAAGCATTTGCTATAACCTCACAAAAAGGAAAGAAGTTCCTATATAAAAATTTCAGCACACAGATACTTCTCTTGATAGTCCTAAAGCACCCAAAATACGTATCTGTTCAGAATATAAGGAATAATGAAATGGTGCAGAATTATTTTCTGGATAATTTAAAGGTTATCATCTTTTCCTACCTTTTATTTAGATACCAAAGCTTTCATCTTTACTTTGAAAGAAGTGAATAGTACCAGCTGACTATATATTCAAAGTTATTTATAAGGGAAAGCACTCAATGATGGGTGTCCATTATGATTTTTCTATCTTATGATGCTAAATGTACTATGAAAACAAACAAAAACCCCACAAGTTATTTTTAGACCAACCCTGAGCTTGTCAAGTAAACATTATGCCTGCTGTGTAATGTGACTCCCATAGTACTTACTCTGCTGAGAATAAACAGACATCATGCACATTCAATCACATGAGACAGATTCAGAAAACAGCTGAGTCACTCACCAATAGCACTTTACTTCCTGTCCACGATAATTCAGTGGAAATTTGTACCTCACTGCAACATCAGGCTTCTCCTTCCATTCCCACCCACAAGTTACACTTTCCTGAAAACCTTCCCCCCCGTAACACCAACCAGTTTACGTTAAAGCTCAACTAAGGCATCACATGGTTCTACCATTACCCCAACCAACACAAGTTCCTGACAATACAAAAACAAAGACAAGCAAAAACAGGAGACTAATTAGGCCAACAAACTTCATTTCAATTAGGCCAAATCTATTTGAAAATAACAAGTCTCTCCACCTGACCTGTAGGTGATGCAGTATCACTACACTGTCCATGTAAGCTTATACTTTTTTTGGACATGACCAATATATCTCCTTGATTTTCTTTCTAAAGCATCCCTAAATAACATGGTTAATGTTCTTTTACTATGAATAATAAGCCTCAAAACAGAATCGCTTTAGGTTGTCTTTCCTTATGAATGCTAATTAACAGTACTATCAGTAAAAAACATAAGGCACACAAAAACTTCTGTTCAAATTGGAATGAAATAAACTCTCAAACTATACTTGACTTCAGATACAGCAAGCCAACAAGTTTGTAGGTTTTTAGTTTTTGTTTGTTTGCAGCATCAACTGTAAGTCATTGACAACAACATGATTCCTGTGCACACGGATTTACAACTTCCCTAATATATGTAAAAACAACATAGAAAGTGGTATAAGGAGTGTGAATAGTACGTCAAGAAGTACAAAGGAAAAGTAATTAATTCTTCCTGGGAGAAGGAGATTTCTAGGGAGCCTGTACAGGTGACAGTTCAACAGTGATAGATGGTGAACTTGTGGTCAGCCATAAAAAAGAGAGGGGCAGCATTTGTAGGCAAAACAAAGAGTATAAACAGAAGCACAAAGACTTGAAAAAGCAGGGCATGCCTGCTGAACCATGAATAGGTCAGTAATGCCACAGCATAGAGGTGGATGAGGCAGAGTGAGAGGTGAGGTCAGAGTGTCAAGTTAACTAATGACTTTACCATGAAGGTAATTCTAGGAGATGTTGAACAGGGCAGCAATATCATTCGAATTGTTTAATAAAGAGAATTATTACAACAATATGGAATCCTCATTCGAATTGTTTAATAAAGAGAATTATTACAACAATATGGAATCCTAGAGAAGAGATTGGTATCAGGATACCAGATAGGGAGTAACTGCAACAGCCCAAGTATGTGAAGACGAGGGCCTGACCTACCACAGTGAATATGGACAAAGGAGGAAGCTTTGGGAGTTAATCAGTAGAATGGAACAGCAAGACTTTCTGAGCAGCTAGATATAAGGAGTAGAAAGCTGATGTTCCAAGGTTTGAAGTTTAGATGGCTAAGAATGCTAACAGAGCCCAAATGATTGGGCTCCAGGCCACCTTCTTACCTCACCTCATATGCCTTTACTTTCCGGCCACATTGGCCTTATTTATTTCCCTCAAACATACCAACTTTATTTTCTCTAAGGCCTCTGCAACAGTTGTTTTCTCTACTTTGAATAAAAAAGTGATAAATTCATTTGTACTATATCGAATTTTAACTGTCAAAGAGACCCCCCGGTACAAAAGTCTAGAGAATAATTAGGCAGAGAGCAGAGTCAACCAGAGAGAGTTAACTAGGAATCAGCAGCACATAAAGTAGAAAGATGGAGAGTTTCAAAGGGGAGCACATAAACTCCTTTACTCAGTTGATTTGTGCTACGCACATATCTACTGCAATTATACAAAACCTCTATGAAGTAAATGAGAGAGAGAAGGAAACTACCTCAACATAATAAATACCACATACAAAAAACCTACAGCAAACATCAAAGTCAATGGTGAAAGACTGAAAACTTTTCCTTAAGAACAAACACAAGACAAGAATGTCCTGTTTTGCCATTTCTGCTCAACAAAATAGTAGAAATTCCAGCCAGAGAAAGTAGGCAAGAAAAAGAAATAAAAGGCATCCAAATAGAAAAGAATGAAATAGAATTATCTCTGTTCACTAATGATATGAATTTATGTGTAGAAAACCCTAAAGATTCCACACAAAAAACTATTAGAATAAATGATTTCGAGAAAATAGCAGGATACAGTCAACACACAAAAATCTATTGCATTTCCCTACACTAACAATGAACAATCTGAAAAAGAAAACACAAAACCAATCCCATTCACAATAGCACCAAAAAGAACACTTAGAAAGTAACTAAAGCAAGGAGGTAAAACACTTGTACAATGAAAAATACAAAACACTGCTGGAAAGAAATTGAAGAGGACACAAATAAATAGAGAGACATCCCCTGTTCATGAATTGGAAGACTTAATATTGTTAAGGTGCTGACAAAACCCAAAGTGATCTAGAGATTCAGTGCAATCCCTATCAAAATCCCAATGCTGTGTTCTACAGAAATAAAAAACCCCATCCTAATATTGATATGGAATCTCGAGGGACCCCGAATAGCCAAATCGTCTACTTCTTCGTTTTTTGTTTTTTTTTTGAGTCAGAGTCTCCCTCTGTCACCTGGGCTGGAGTGCAAGTGGCCTCATCATAGCTTACTGCAACCTCAAACTCCTGGGCTCAAGCAACCCACTTGCCTCAGCCTCTCAAGTAGCTAGAACTATGGGTACATGCCACCACACCCCACTGATTTTTGTATTTTTTGTAAAGACAGGGTCTTGTTCTTGCTCAGGCTGGTCTCAAACTCCTGGCCTCAAGCAATCCTCCCACCTTAGCCTCCCAAAGTGTAGGATTATAGGCGTGAGCCACGGCATCCAGCCAAAACAATCTTTAAAAAAAGTTGGACATCTCATACTTTCCAATTTCAAAATTTATTACAAATCTACAAAAATCAAAAGAGCAGTACTAGCATAAAAGCAGAATAAACTGCCAGGAAATAAATCTACGCATATATATGGTCAAATGATTTTTAGAAAGGGTGAGAAGACCCTTCAATGGGAAAAGGACAATATCTTCAACACATGGTTCTGAGGAAAACTGCATATCCATGTGCAAAAGAATGAAGTTAGATCCTTACCTAACACCAAATACAGTAAAAAAAAAATTAACTCGAAATGGATGAAAGACCAAAATGTAAAAATTGAAAGCATAGAAATCTTAGAAGAAAGCACAGAGCAAACGCTTCATGACATGATTTGGTAATGATTTCTCAAATATGATACCAAAGGCACAGGCAGAATAAAGAAAACACTAGACAAACTGGACATCTAGAAAACTGAAAAACGCTGTGCACCAAAAGACGCTGTCAAGAATAAAAAAGCAACCCACAGAATGGGGAAAATATGTGTAAATCATGTACCTGATAAAAAGTTAAAATCCTGAAATATACAGAGATCTCTTAACACTCAGTAACAAAAAAGTAAACAACCTGATTCAGAAATGGGCAAAGGACTGGAATAGACATTTATACAAAAAAATATATATAAATGGCCAACAAGCCCATGAAAAGATGCTCAATATCACTAATCATTAACGAAGTACAAATCAACCCTACACTAAGATATCCCCTCGCACCCATTAGGATGGCTAATATATGAAAAAATTTAAAATTCTGAAAAAAAAAAAAAAACTGTTAGGAGAGGATATGAAGAAACTGGAACCCCTGTACACTATTGGTGGGAATGTAAAATGGTACAGCCACCATGGAAAACAGTATGGTGCTTCCTCAAGAAATTAAGAATAGACCTACCATATGATCCAGCAATTCCACTTAGGGTATACACCCTTACTAATTGAAAATGGGGTCTCAAAGAGATTTGTACATCCGTGTTCATATCAGTATTATTCACAATTGCCAAAACATGGGAACAATCCAAGTGTCAATCAATGGATGAATGAATGGATAAGCAAAATACGGTATATACATACACTAAAATATTATTCAGCCATAAAGGAAGAAAATTCTGACATATCCTACAAAATGGATGAGCCTTAAGGACATTATGCTAAGTGAAATAAGCCAGTCACAAAATAACTACTGTATAGTAACATGTATATGATGTACTTAGAGTAGTCAAAATCACAGATAGTCTATGGTGGTTGCCAGGGGGTCAGGGGAGGGGAAAAGGGGATGTTATTTTTTGAAGAGTATAGATTTTCAGTTTTATACGATGAAAAGAGTCATGGAGATGGATGGTGGTGATCACTGTACAACATTATGAACGTATTTAATACCACTGAACTGTATACATTTTAATGGTTCAGATTGTAATCTTTATGTTATTTGTATTTTAACACAACAAAATATATTGAGAAAAAAATGAGAAAGGTTCAGAGATAGTGAAGTAACTTGCCCAATGTCACACAGCTAATTCAAAATGTAAACCTCAATATGCTGACACCAATTAAAGTACAGGGAAGCAAACACAAGTGGTGAAATTCGGGGGACTGGAATAAAGGAGTAGATAGTGGCTTCAAAAATATTGGTAATCAGTTTATTAATGTGAGTGGTAGCTGGTTGTGTTATTATTATTTTTTCAAACTGAATATGTCATAATATACTTTTATAAGCTTATGTTATTTCATAATAAATTTTAAAACAATAGATGCTTCAGAAAAGAGTAAGCTGTAGGATTGGAAAAGGTGAAGCAAGGCTACTCATGATGCATAACTTCAGGAGCTATACAATGCATGGCCTGTCAGGCTGTTGGTGGCCAACCAGGTGCTGACGTAAGGACAGTGCAGGATATGTTCGAAAGTCAGTTAGTGATTACTAAAAGGATTACCAATCAGCTAAGTTATGGCTAGGTTACAGCTTAATAGAGTTTAGTCCAGCTGTATAAATAAATCATAAATTTTTAATAAAGTCCATCAACACAGGTATTTGAATTCCTGAAGCAGAACCATTCATCCTGGGAGCCAGAATAGAGGAAAACACCTGCTAGGTTAGACTCACTCAGGGATTGGAATTGGGAAGATACAAAAATTAAGTAAAGAAAGGGAACTGGAAGTTTTGTAAAAATAAAAGTTAATAGTGATTAGTGATAGGATCAAGGGTAAACAAAAGGAAAGTGAAGACAGAAAGGGGCTGCCATTTTGAGAATAGAAAGGGATTAAAAAATTAAAGGGTTGTAGGCTGTGGAACACGTACAGTAGGACTGAACATGGGAAAGGAAGGAGGACAGGAGTCTGTGGTCAGAGAAATTTTAGACTTCAAGAACTGAAAGGCAGAAAAGTTCTAGTAAGACCAGGTCCAGGCCAGTGTTCTTCAAAAGAAATATAAAAAATACAATACAGGCCACACAAGCAATTCAAAATTTCCTGGTAGCCAGATTAGAAACAGTAAAAACATGTGAAATTAATTTTAGTAATATAGTATTTAATCCAGTATATTCAAAATTCAACATGTGGTCAATATAAAAATTGAGAAATTTTATGTTCTTTTTCTGTAGTAAGTCTTCGACATCTGCTATATTTAACACTCATGGTAAATCTCAATTTTCACTAGCTATGTCTCAAGTTCTCAAAAGCCACAGGTGACTCTAGTGGCTACCACAATGGATTGTGCAGATCTAGACTGTGTCCATATGAGTTGCTAGGTATGTATCCATATATAGCTTGTCTGGGGAGGTGAAGAAGAGGAAGAAGAGAAGATGGATCCAGAAGCTAACAGGCAATGGTTGGATGAGGCAACACTGAATGCTACAAGTCCTCCTGGTAGATGGCAGAAGTAAAACAAAGAAGTAAATTGTGAACCAGATGCTAAAATTATTAAAAAATTAGGAAATCTATCCATGAAAATTAGGGATTGGTAGCAAAAAGGAAAGGTGTATATGCATTTGCTGCACAAGGGTTACAAGGCAAGGACCTACAGAAAGTAATGAAGAGCCAGGACAATAATGCTGAGCCTGCCTTCCGAGATATAACGAAAGTAAGAAAACTAATAATGTTCACTTAGAAGGATTTCTGGGACAGTAGTGTTATCTAATTTCCAGAGTAAGGAGATGGAGAGAGAAGGAGAGTTCAAAGAAAGGGTGCTAAGGAAGAAATCTGACAACAAAATGGGCTTCCTAGAAGATCAAGTAACAGGATGTTAGCAGAGAGAGATTCTACAATCTAACCACTATGGAGTAAAAGTATATGCAGATAAACAGCAGAAGGCAAGTTTCCTGATTCTAAGACTAAGCTTCCTTTATTTAATCTTCTCAGAGAAATAAATAGCTTAAATACAGTTGGCAGTTTATAAGGAAAATAACTACTCTGCTTAAACTCTGTGGAGTGGCCTTTCCCAAATAAACCCATTTGTGCCTAGTATAAAATCTACAAATATCTGGCACTCACATATCTGTGTGAAGAATGGCCTTCTAAAAGAATCTTGCTATTTATTGTCTTAACAGTAAAATCTGATAAGGAGGAAGGAAGTATAGTCAACAAAATAGCTTTAAAAATAGGTTTGAAGAGAAATCAAAACACATAAATCCTTTCTGCCACAACAAATTTGTATGAAGTTCTTTATCATTTTAAGTCACTTCCAACTATTTCTACTATATCCAATAATACTGAGAATATAGTATAGATGTTTCTTTCCCTGCATAGCAATTTCTTATAATTTTTTATTCTCATAAAACTCCAGCAAAATGATTGGCATGAAAGATGGAAAATAATAATTTCTCCCATTTGTCTTATTACTAGTTAATCCTTGTCAGAACTGTTTATTCCTGATGACAAGGCTCATCTAATAAATTAAAAATATGTACATGACAAATCAAATTCTATCTAATCCTAAACATGGCTCTAATGGATGACTTGGGATAAAATTTGAATTGAGCTTCAGCGGTAACAAAACACAATTAACCTACCCAAATACTCTACCTTCTCTCCCATTCCTATCTTGAAGAAGATAAATTCTTGTTTTATTTGATTAAGTTAGGAAAAATGTTTCCGCTGTTTTAGAAAAAGGTTTGATACTGAATTACAGTAAGACTGGACAAAAATAAACTTCACAGAAAGGAAAATTAATCATGTCAGGTATGATTTTCAAACTTTTTCATCTTGAATTGTATTAAGAGCTACTAACAAAATATAACACCAATGGAACAGATGTCACCTATAATTTCTTTTGCCTACAATTCTAATGAATAAATGGTAAAAAGAGGAGTGAAAATATGGTAGAGAAGAACCAGCAAGAAGCCATAATCCACCTCACAAAATAAAAGCTGGCATACATAAACCATAAACCTGTTTTAGTGCTTGGACTTTTTTCCAAATCCATCATAACACAATGACAAACTATTCCCCAAAGAAGCAAATAAAAGATGTGCCTACTAGTCAGAATTTTTCCTTTTCATGTACTTTGATGTTTGCTTGATAGTTATTAATAATACTGCTGAATGATTTCTGGAAAACTTTACAGGTTAACCTGTGTTTCTAGATGACATCAAGGTCACTGCCATGACTTTCTAAGTAGTTATCCTGGGATTTCTAAACCACTCTCTATATATCAGCTTTGTCTGACACATGAGTTAAAAAAGAAAATTATAAGAAAAATAAATCACACATAATGAGTCCAGTGAGAGTCAAACTAATAAAATCTTTTAACAATATTAGGCAATAATATTTCATGATATGCCTATTGTAAGGTCAGGTTTTCAGTAATGATGACTAAAGTTTCATGAACTGATACTAAAGAGTTCAGAAAAAGTCTCAAAAACATGATACTGAAACCTCATGGCAGGGGAGACAAAGAATTCATTCCCTAGAATTAATTCTCAACTTTAAAAAAATGTTAAATACTCCAAAGCTACTATAACAAAGGAAATGCAATGAACATTTATTGAGCATTCAGCCATTTGCCAGGGTTTCTGCATCTATTATTTGATTTAATTTTCACAGCATCCTCTGATGTAGGTATTATTATTTCCATTTAACAAATGGCAAAACTTCCACTTGGAGACAGGTTTAACTTATCCAAGGTCTCACAATTAGGAAGTGGTAGAACTGGGACTGAGAGTTCTACAATTGCTAAGTGGCAGAACTAGGATTCTCTATTTTTAAAACGAAACTTCACTTTCTATAATGCAGCCTTTATACTGTAGCAAACTGAGAATTCTTTTCCACAGTTTATAGTTTGGATGTAGGGGTCAAGTACTATGCCTCAGAGACACTCTGACTATGTAATCATTCTTTTTTTTAGTTAGATCAACAGAAAGAAAATCTGTCTTTCTGGGACTTTATCACAGTTCAACTGTTAGGCTGTACTTGAGGCCTCTTCAAGAAGTGCTCCAGTAGAGAGGGTATTCATTTCTGAATCTCTTTTCAACACAAGGGACACTACTATTAGAAAAGTAAAGGGGCTGTATTTTAAACGTTATCTACCACAAATACTGCTCTTACTTAATTGTAGCTCTTGAAAATTTTTAAATGAATGTTTTAAGCAATTCAGTCATTAAGTCACAATATGTTTTATTTTGCATTACGACCATCTAATTACTCTGACTCTTGGTTACTTCAAAAACAGATATTTAATGAGCACTATCCTACACAAATTAAAGTACATTTTAATGTTATTCATAACCCTTCTCAACAGCTGTATTTGTCACTCTACTCTATCCACTGAACTTTAAAAATATTTATCATTATAAAACAGAATTACAGGATGAAACAATTTTGAAAAATAAACCAATTTCACATCATGCTGTGTGAACTGAAATACTTAGTACCCCCCAAAAAATATGAACCTTAATCTCTCATGTTACATTTAAATACCTTAACAAGTAAAATCAATTACACAGAGACAGTATTTCTTTGTACCTAACTACCAACCATGTCTCTATATAAATGCTTACTTGTAGATTATATTCTGGGAATGTTTAGAGCAGAAAATGAGATCTCCTGCTTAGAAAAATAAATTCTCTATTGAATATAGTATCGAACTAGTTTAAAAGACCTAAATCCCTTTCATGGAATCCCGACAAAAGATGTTTTCCAGTTTAGGAACTCAATCTTAATTTTATTTGACTCATGATGACAAACAGCTGGAATATTGAGAAGAGATTCCCAGACTTTTCCTCAGAATAAGCGCTCTAAGGGTGTAAAATACAATATCTGGGTCTCTTGTAGTTAAGCTTATACCTGTAAAATAAACTTTTTCTGAATTGTACAAAAACGTTAACAATACCAGTCAGAAAAAACTTCTCTGTTTAGGCAAATAAAGCATTCACACTACAAACAGCCAAAAAGTTATACTTCTGAAAAATTTCATTTAGAGCTAGTTTTCACTCATCAAAGAGTTATGGACTTACTATGGGTCACAAGCACTGCTAGTCATATGGGGAGAAAGAGTTTTGCTGCTTTAAAAAGTCTGAAAATCGGCTGGGCGCGGTGGCTCGCACCTGTAATCCTAGCACTCTGGGAGGCCGAGGCGGACGGATCGTTTGAGCTCAGGAGTTCGAGACCAGCCTGAGCAAGAGCGAGACCCCGTCTCTACCAAAAATAGAAAGAAATTAATTGGACAG
>NW_012151953.1:253111-258763 GCF_000956105.1 Propithecus coquereli | reverse complement strand
GAGCTAGGCTGACGCCACGGCACTCTAGCCCGGGCAACAAAGTGAGACTCTGTCTCAAAAAAAAAAAAAAAAAAAAAGTCTGAAAATCAATGTACTACAGCCTTAAATCCAGGAAGACCTGATTGTATGGAAGCGAAAAAGTACCTTCAACCAATAAGCCTTACTCTGCTTGAATCAGAAGGGTCAATTACACAGCATCTGTCAGGACATAATAGTTCTACCATCAAAATAAATTGGTATACATTATCAATACTGTAAAATCTATTGGCATACAGACTATGATGGAAAGTATATTATCTGCAAAAAGTTGTAACAGTCTCTTTTAGCCACTAGACAGAAGTGGATTCTCAATCACCAAAGCGACTTTCCCTAAATTCAGAAATAGCCCAATTCGTTATATCTGTATGTGGTCTAAAATCGGGAACATTTTCTGCTTTCACTGAAAACTACTCCCAGCAAACTGGACCTAGGAAGTCTGATTTAGGGAGCAGGTATCAAAGGTACTATTCTACAACTTTGTTCTCAACCCTGAGTGCACAATAGAAGTACTTAGGCCCCATCCCAAGCAATTAAATGAGAATCTCTGGAGAAGGGGACCAAGATATCAGATGATTCTAACGGGAAGGCAGAATTCAGAACCACTGATGTAACTCCTCCTCATTTCTCAGCAGTGACACAATACTGAGCAGGGAAACATGATGAACTTACCACCATTTCTGTTCTCTTTAAAATGAGTTCAACATTTAAATGCTATGGCTATCTGCCTTTCACTAGAGAATATACCTGGATCTGACAAGCTACTTGTGTTCCTTCAATAACAACTATACTATTCAAAGCTTAGCTTTTACCTATACAGCATAACAAACCAGTTCCTTCTCAAATCACAGGACCAGTTCCCTGAGACTGTGGGGTAAAAACAATGGCATGCCAATAGAGAGACACTACTGGTTCACTGAATTCCCAGGCAGCAAAAGTATTCTATAATGTCTGCACTGCTGGCTCTGCTTCCAATGTCAGTGGCTGCTATGCATAATTTCCTGGACCCTCTACTGATAGCCAGCACTATCATCTCTACTACTTTTCTCCCTCCATTTCTCTCATCTTTATGTAGTCTCTCATTTCTCATCAGTTTTTCCTCCTATTTCTCATCTAAAACATCCCCAGCCAGAGTTCTCTTGTCATTCATTTGTCACATTAGACATAATCTTCACTCGAGGGCCTGCTGCATCCCTGCTAAGATCACCACCTACTCCACTAATTTCTTGAATTCCAGACTTAGATGTGTGTCTCTACATTTAAAAACTAGAAGTTTGAATACTGTGTGGATGAATTTTTATAAAGCCCGATTCTGCACATTTATATTCCCAAAAGTTGTTTCAGGTTGATTCTTTAAAAATTTAAACATACTATTTCAAAAAGCCAAGTGGTAAGTGGTGGATGTATTCCCAGAATGATTTATGAAAGCATAGTTTGTCTAAAATAAACCTGAAATAAAATACTATGGTGCATTATGAGAAAGCAAGGGATGAAGTCAAGAGTTGGCAAGTAGGGATCTAGACTTGGTCCCTTACAACCTAAAGTGCCTGGAATAAATCACTTCACCTTTCACAATCAACCTTCCCAATCTACAAAATGGGAATAATCATATCCATCTTATATGGTTACTGTAATGACAGATTAAATACAGGGAAGTAACTGAGAAATGTTTTGAAAACTCTAGCTAAGTATTCTTCCATCAAGATATTATCCTCTGTACCTGTAACAGAATAGTAGGGGGAAAAAAGATATTATCCTCAAATATGGTAATCTGATAAGAGTGCACATAAACACTAGTTCATACTGCTGTAATTATACGTTATACTGGGAAGGACAGCTTTTAGTTAAAATTATTTCCAAACATTTCCAGAGTCAGATTCTCCTACCACTGTCCCTTTATCTCCTTAAGAGTTGATCTTTTTTAGAGTAACTTGTCCATCTAACTCCTAAAGCACAAGATCATTTTTAGAGACTGTTACAGCAACAGTTTCTAGTGTGGGACTCTGTTTTTCAAAGACCCTGAGGAATGGCTACTGTTCAAGAAATCTGTATTCCTTAAGCCTTTTGGAGTAAGTCAAACTGAGCAGAAGAGAAAGAGTTGGTGAAGGGTGCCATTTGTGTACAACCAGCTTTTGGACAACTTTCATCTTTTCTATAAGTTATACAAAGTTTTATAATCTATTACTCCAGCAGTGTTTTTTCCTCTTCTGGTTTTATACTTGTAGCTTTACTGATGCTGAAGTTAAAAGACAATCACCCTCAAAACCAAAGAGGAAATAGCAGAGTAATGCCTTTTAGGTCCTTCATACTTATTATCTTTGCTTCTTGGCCAGCCTCCAGTGCTTTTGCTACTTCCCTCCCTTCTTAAATGTTGCCAAATGGTTATGTAAATAAGCCAGCTGGCTTCTGAGTCATCATTTCTGTGTCCAAATTCTCTTAAGTCCCAATGTGAACCTTTAAATACTCTATGAACCTTTAACGGCCTTTGGAATTTTTCAGTGACTTTCTGGACAAGGCAGCTGGATTTTTCGGTGATTTTTCTCACTCCAATGCAGTTGCTATCAGCAGCTTTTGCTCACATACTGATTTCCGTCACCTGTCCTCTTAGTAACTCAAAACATTTTTTCTCTAAACCTTCTAAGGTTCTAAAAGAAGAAAATCTCCATGTGTGTAAAATGTAAAAAGCTAAGAAATCAACAGTCTACACCATGTTCAGGGCAAAGAACACTGAATTGCTTTAAGCAATCACATTCCCTAACCTGACTCCTTAAGAACAGAGAGAATAAGAATCCAGTACTCTGAAAACACACAAGCCTAGGAACCTGGGACACGTAGACCCCATGGCATGAGACAAATCAAGCTAGAGTACCTCTAAGACTACTAGAAGAATATCAAGGAAAATAAAAAATATATTTTGTAATTTTATAAAGCAGATAGCTAGTTCATATTTAAGGAACAACCTAGAATGGGATTCGAATTCTTTTGACACCTGAATTTACAAATAAAAGGTGACCTATTTCCTATGTAGGGCATTTAGGAGAATTTTACACATTAGCACTGAACTTCATTTCTAATCTTAGTGTGCAAGATTTTTGTTTCAACTGAAATGAGTTTTAAGGTAAACTCATCAAAGCTCAACAAATGACACATTTTAAAATTCCTCTTCCAAGATGCCTGTTTTCAAACATCAGCCAAAACAAAGGGACAAATACTACGTGTTTTCTCTCTTAGATCTAAGACTTCAAATTACATTTTTAAGTACCTATCAAGTAAGCTATTAAGTGAACATTCTCAGTTCTTATCGTTATCTACATAAAAGTTCTTGATATTCACCTTAATTCCACTCTCAAACAATGATGCTTTCTTCACCTACGAAGAAAAAGAATGTTGTGCTCTGTATGATACATGTATACCTTTCAAATCTATGTGAAGAATCCTATCAAAATACCAACAACAAACTTTGCAAAAATAGCGAAACCAGGCTGGGCGCGGTGGCTCACACCTATCATCCTAGCACTCTGGGGGGCCAAGGCAGGCGGATCGCTTGAAGTCAGGAGTTTGAGACCAGTCTCAGCAAAAGCGAGACCCTGTCTCTACTAAAACTAGAAAGAAATTAGCTGGGCAACTAAAATAGAAAAAAAATTAGCCAGGCATGGTGGCGCATGCCTGTAGTCCCAGCTACTGGGGAGGCTGAGGCAGGAAGATCACTTGAGCCCAGGAGTTTGAGGTTGCTGTGAGCAAGGTTTATGCCACAGCACTCTAGCCCGGGCAACAGAGTGAGACTCTGTCTCAAAAAAAAAAAAAAAAATAGTGAAACCAATGCTACAATTCATTTGGAACCTCAAGGGAGCCAAAACAATCTCAAAAACACAGGACAAAGTTGAAGGTCTCACCCTTAGATTTCAAAACTTACTATAAAACTACAGCAATGAAATCAGTGCAGTACTAGCACAAAGACAGACAATTAGACCAACAGGAAAGAACAGAGCCCAGAAATAATCCTTCATATATGTGGTCAAATGATTTTTGACAAAGGTGCCAAGACTACTCAATGGGGAAAGGACAGTGTTTTCAACAAATGGTACTTGGAAAACTGGGTATCTACATGCCAAAAAATGAAGCTGGGCCCTTACCTTAAACCATAGACAAAAATTAAGTCGAATAAATCACAGAGCTAAACATAAGAGCTAAGTGTAACTCTTAGAAGGAAACATAGCAGATAATTTCAGAACATTAAATTTGGCAATGGTTTCTTGTATGTGACACCAAAAGCACAGGCAACAAAAGAAAAAAATAGGTAAATTACACTTCATCAAAATTGAAAACTTTTCTGCAAACACTCTCAACAGTGAAAAGGAAACTGGTGAGATGGGAGAAAGTACTTATGTATCATTGATCTGATAAGGAATTGATATCTAGAATATATAAAGAACTCTTACAACTCAACAAAAAATACATAATCTAATCAAAAATGTGCAAAAGGCTCTGAACAGACATTTTTTGAAAAAAGATACACAAATGGTCAATAAGCACCTGAAAAGATGTGCACTTTACTAATCATTAGTGACATGTGAACGTTTTACACACACACACACACACACACACACACACACACAGACATATGAATTTTCTGAGACCACCATCAATTTAGCTATCATCAAAGAGCACATTCTGAATGAGAGTGGACACGAGTTGGCAAGTTCAAAGCTGGAGGTAATATAAGGGAAGTTAGTTACTATATAAAAGCTTTTGATTCCTTGTATTAAAACATATAAAGCACTGTGGCATTTACAGCTAATGTTTACAATCAATACCATCAGATCAAAAAGTACACCAAATATGTGTATGACTTAAAACCTACAATCCTTAAATTACAAAGTGACAGCCCTCCATTGAGATCACTGGTTTATTTATTTCCAACTTTCCATATCTGCTAATGTATGCTTTTAAGAATACACATTTTCCTCTGAGTAACGCCTTATTCACATCCCACAATTTCAGATACAAAGTGCCATCTGTCATTCGTTTCTAAAGATTACTACATATTTTCAGTTTTGATTTTATCAAATTTCCAAATAAATTGATTTTGTTACTCTTTTGCTGTTAAGCTCTAATTCTGTAGAAGTATATTCAGAAAAGAATATAAATGGGTTGGGCACGGGAGCTCATGCCTATAATCTTAGCACTTTGGGACGCTAAGGCAGGAGGATCACTTGAGGCCAGGAGTTCAAGACCAGCCTCTGAGCAACATACTGAGACCCCATTTCTACAAAAAACAGAAAAATTAGCTGGGCATGGTGCACACGCCTGCAGTCCTAGCTAGTTGGGAGACTGAGGCAGGAGGATCGCTTAAGCCCAAGAGTTCAAGGATGCAGTGAGCTATGATGACTCTGTACTCTAGCCAGGTTACCAGTGCAGGATTGTGTCTCCAAAAAAAAAAAAAAGAGAGAGAGAATATAAATATGATTGGAATGTAGCCTAATATATGATCAAATTTTGTAAATGTTCCATGAATATTTGGGGGAAAAAAGCAGTCTTAGTTGAATGAGAAAAGTTATTAAAACATTTATTAATTGTCATTCAAATCATTGATCCTTTTTTTTCTCTCTCAGTTGT
>NW_012151953.1:244634-251056 GCF_000956105.1 Propithecus coquereli | reverse complement strand
GTCATCCTAGCTCACAGCAACCTCAAACTCCTGGGCTCAAGCGATCCTTCTGCCTCAGCCTCCCAAGTAGCTGGGACTACAGGCATGCACCACCATGCTTGGCTAATTTTTTTTTCTATATATTTTTAGTTGTCCGATTAATTTCTTTCTATTTTTTTTAGTAGAGATGGGGTCTCGCTCTTGCTCAGGCTGGTTTCCAACTCCTGAGCTCAAACAATCTGCCCGCCTCGGCCTCCCAGAGTGCTAGGATTACAGGCATGAGCCACCGTGCCTGGCCTGAAACGAAGTTTTGAAGTTATGAAAGCAAAAAAAGATTGTAGGAACTGTGAGTCATTTGAAGCTCATCCTTTATTAATGATGAAAACTGTAGTGTTAAAACAAATACCAGGATCAATCACTGATCCTCAGTGAAGAAGTCTTCTGCTTAGCATTTCCAGAGGCAACAAAGAATCTAACCAGTGGATCATATACCTTCACCATCTCAGTTCACTATGTAATAGGACTGAATATACTAGGATCTATATAATATAGGACCTATATAAAAGGATCCTTCAGAAAAAAACGGAGAAACCAGGAAGCAGAAAACAAATATCAACCTACTTCTATGGCATTATTCTGAGCATATCATCTCCCTGATTACTGTGAATATAGCTCCTAAAGCTGAGAAGTCTAGGCAGTGACACCAAGAGAAAAATAAAAAAACCTAGATGTTGAACCTGGTAATCAGTGCCAGTTTAGTCTCTTTTGTAATTGCTGATTTTGTGAAAATTAACTAAGTTAAGGCAAATATGCATCACCAATTAAGCAATAAGTAGAAGTCATTTTGGTTTTTACTTAAATTGACAAGTAATTTAAAATAATTCAAATAATTTCTTTAAAAAGGATACAGATACTTGGGTGTGGCAAAGGCAATATATGTAACCTAAATATTTGTACCCCCGTAATATGCTGAAATAAAAAAAAAAAAACATTAGGGGAAGTTGTGTGAAGGTTATAAAAGTCTGTACTATTTTTTTGCACCTTCTCTGTAAACTTATAATATTTCAAAATAAATTATTTACAAAACAAAACAGAAAAAAGGATACAGAATAAAACAATGCAGAGTTTGGGTAAAGCTAGTCTCAAAAACCCATGGAGATCTTAAAGGGAATTCGGATCTCATCTAACACAAACCTTTCATTTACAAAAAAGAAAACTGGGTGTTAATAGGAACTTCTACAAGGCTGAATTTTAAAACACCGTTGGGAGGGCTGACACTCTAAATCTCCTCTATGGGCAAGATTTACTTTGAAATCTTTCCCCCAAAAGATACTTTTAAATTCCAAATTATTAACCATTCCCAGAGTAAGAACAGTGTGGGGTTTAGAGATTGTTCAAGTTCAAGTGCTTCCATTTCATGGCAACTGAAAAGAATACATACCTAAACTGACTCTGTGTCTCACCAATTTATCATAGTTTGAGAACGTCATAGTCTAATGCCTTTGACTTTGATTAAACAAAATCTCCAGGAAGGAGGGGGCTAGAAAGAATTACAATTCATGTAACAAAGAAGAACGTACATAAGCCTTAAAACTTGGCATATGCACATGTGCGGGCAAGCACATCCATGTGTAAAATCCTATGTGAAAGAGAAGAAGCAGATGATAAGGTTGTCACCAATAACGTAAAGAGGTTGGAAACAATTTTCTACATTTTCCCTCTTTCATGTTTTAAAGCTATGAAATTCATTTTTCATAGCTTAGCTTAGCTTCTTTCACTTAGACCCTAACAGGATGAGTTAATGTCAACCACTGAGTCACAGCAAGACACAGGTAGCTACTTTAGACAAAATGATTTAATTCACACAAGGGGAGACTATCACATAAAAAGGACACGTGGCTAAAAAATAGTTTCTTTGATCTTATCCTCAGCTGATCTGAATCTAATAGTTTTGTACATGAAAATAAAACATTACTGTTAACAAAATAATCAAGACTGAACTCCACTTTTCTCCTAATATTAGGATAGACAAAGGCACAGAAGATACCTCAAATGCTTGGGGATAGCTTCTGAGTTTCACAATAACATAAGATAGCCAAAATAGAAGAATTAGCAGGCAAGGATATATGCACAGGCACATATACATAAATCTTGAGAAGAACCAAGTCTGACAAGCATGAAAATTATAATGCCATTTATTAAATTTAGCATATTCTGTTGTGAGGCAGGATTTTATAAAATCATCATGACAACCTTCTTAAAGGGTAGCAAAATTCTAATTTTCTCCTATATAACAGATGAAGAAACCAAGTTCTAGAAATACTAATTTACCCAGTGTCATATAACCGGAAAGTGACAAACCCAGCCCTAAAACCTAAGCCTGTTTGCACGCTTGTAATCCTTTCTTCTGTATATTGAAGGCTCTGCTTTCCATTATGATCCATGAACTTGTTGGGATGCAGAGATTTGAGTAAGAAAATTTCTTTCCAAAAGAAATGCAATTGTCTTAAGACTCCCTCCCTAAGAATCTCATCAAATAACCAGTAAAGATTAACCACAGAGAAGAGAAGACACTAAAGCAATCACCACCATCCAGACAGACTTTTCATTTTTCCTCTGTGAGCAACTCTAAGAGATTTACCCTACAAGACTTTATCTACATAATAAGACAACCTTTGTTCACAGTGACCTTCTCAATTCCTCCATGGAGCTCAGAGGAACTTTGTCTCAGGCCATTGTAATTTGGGCTCATTCATTTCACCTAAAAATCATTTACTACCTCTCTAAAATTCTCTACAGCCCCCCACTTCCCACTCCTCCATGAAGAGGTTATTTAAGGCTCAACCATCTGCCCCTTCTTTGAATTTCACATTTGCGGGACTCTAAAGTCCATGTATGTTAATAAATTTGTATGCCTTTTCCTCCTACTAATCTATTGTCAGTCATTTCAGTGACCCTTCAGAGAGGACCTTCTCTCTGCCCCTACAAACTGAACTGTTAAACCTAAGACTGAGTTTTCCACAAAACTCTCCATTTTTCTAGGTATGCCAATTTAGAAAAACTTTCTCACCTCATCAACAAGGGTTAAGATACTGTTAGGTGACAGATGGATCTATATAAGACTACCTCTGTCTGAAAAGGAGGACGAAAAAAAGGTGGGCAGTGACCCAAGTGTAACTTACTGGGTTCATTCATCAGAGTAGGCAAAACGACAGCAAAAGAGACCACAAAAGGACGCAAGATGATTTTTTGGTGGCCCTTCTCCCAGGTATTAATATACCCTGATTTTTAAAGGCAACTGATAAAATGGCATACATAACCGCTCTTGTGGGCTCAACAAGTGAGACCACTAGGAGACCATCCTTTCTTAAATACAAACTATGCATTTGCAAGCGGCCCTGTCTTTCAGAAAACAAGTGTTCTGGGTCAACTGTTTGGGTCAAGTCATAACTTAAAATGGTGAGAACTTCAAATGTAAAACTAAACTCTTTCCCTTAAGTGCCAATCATCAACTGCTTGCCTTCAGGTCAAAATTCACCCTGTTTGCCTATAATATGAAAATGGATCTGGGCTCTATAATATTTTAATGTTTCAGCAGACACAATGTTAAACTTTATCAGTAGAGGGCACTGTAGAGATATTGTAGGAGGAAATTTTGCTTCCCAGTTCCTATGCAGTTCCTGCAGCCCAGACAGCTTCTCTAAATTTTGGCTTTTCCAGTGACCAGCTCCTCCAGTGGGCACAGCCTCTTCAATGACAAGTTTAAGCTGCAGTGCACAGCAGGCAGCAGTACCCGGCAGCCAACAGCTACCTCTGGTACTCTCTCAGGGAGTTTTCCTGCATAGTAAAGAAACCTTCCTATGGACAACTATCCCTCAGCACTCTACGATGCAGAATTCTCACTAGTTCCAGAGAATGGATTTTCACTTAGTTCCACTGACACGGCACACTGCCGTTTGGATAGACACACCATGCCCTCTGTAACAAGGTCTAGAGATCCTAGCCCAGGGTGAGGGGAGCAGTCTCTTACCTAAACTGATACCATGAAAAAAGAGGAACAAGGTTTGGTAGCCTTTTTTGGATTTTGGAGGCAATGTATACTACATTTGGGTGTGCTACCTTAACTGACCTAGAGAGTAACCTGGGAAGTTTCCAATTTTGAGTGAGAGGCAGAATGAAAGAAGGTTCTGTAGCAAGTTGAGGCTGAAAGCGAAGCCGCTCTACCACTTGGGATTTATGATCCAGCAGACTCAATGTTACTTGCATTGTCTCTGGTAAACAGAGATGCTGTAAGGAGCCTTTAGCCAGTGTGTCCTGCAGCAGCTCTTGGCTACAGGAGACTGGTACTGGAGAAGCAAGCTTTTCCCAACACTCCACAGAGCAAGTTTCCAGTAAGTTCCAGAGGAAGGATTTTCAGCGAGTCCTACCGCTGCAGTACCACAGTGACTTTTCTACCACTAGGTAAGCCACAGCCTTGGGTTCAGCCCTAGAGAAAGGCTGTTTCACAAGTGTTCTATCTCAGCCCTAGGACAAAAAGGTGTTTCTTATATCTGCTATTCTTATATTCTTAAGAGTTCTCTTTTTTATTCCCAACTCCTCATTATTTCAATCCCCTGTTAAACTTAGAAATCCTTTATATTAAATTATCCCTATTCAAATTAGTGCACAGTTTTTCTCTTCTGATTAAACTCAGACTAATACACCTTAATTATAAGTTGGACGGTTCTGTTCAGTGCTAAGAAAACCAACACAAGAACTTCATTTAAACAATTAGAAGTTTATTTTGTCATGTTTTCAATATTTAAAACTCAAAATTATATAGGAATGATTTAGACAAAGTTTAGGCACAACACTATGTCCATGACAAATTAATTTATATATTCCTTAATAGGGCTATTTGAGGGATGGTTTGGCAAATTGTACATTCTTTTTCCAAACATTCTATATAGTCTAAACTATCATTAATCAGCCCCTAACTTATAATCATCACCTTTAGCATGATTTTTAGTAATTTCTTATCTCTCTTATTATTCAAGCTCTGAAAGACCTAAAATATGGAGGCCAAAATTGAAAATAATGTTATGGAAATAATTTTCATTATCAAAAAGAGTAGCTCTTACACGTAAATACTGACGAACAGTTGGGTCAAGGTTATTGGTTTGACTTACTCCACATTCCAACAAGGGACTTTATAACTCTAGCCAGCACTTAACCACAAGGAAACCCATACAAGTGTGCGATGGTGGGGTGGTACACTCTAAACAATATCTTGGGAAACAGCTTAAAATGCAAGGAAATCATGGAAACATCTTTTTAAAACAGTGTCTGAATGTCTGTTATGCCTATTAAGTAGAAATACACTAAGAGGTTCACAATTCTTTAACAGTTTAACAAAAAGTTAAGTCTACCAAATTCTAGTAACCTGCTTACAAAATAAAAAACCAAACCAACAACAAAAAAAATCCCACTAAAGTTACTCCATGGGGGAAGACATCCACTATTCACAAAAGAAAATAACCATCAACACTTTACCAAAACATGGTGGGAGACTACAGCAGATTATGCACTAAAAAGCAAATCAGTAGTCTGTGGTATTTCTTTTAATGAAATTTCAGGATCATAGTTTAACTTCTTAAACCAATAAAAAGGAAAACTAAGTATCGCTGACAGTTAATTTTTAATTACTCCAAAGAACACAAAAGACAAAATAGAAATTATTATTCAAGTAGTATTTTGTAATACTGCTTAAAATTCTACTTTAGAAAAACAGAAATGCTGGTTCATGTAGAAAATTTGTTTAAAAAATATATGTATTTTTCTTACTTGAGAGAGTCCAGGGGACGATGCATGTCCCGGGGGCGTTGCCGCAAGATTTGGATGCCCCTTGTTTATTTCATGTGCTGAATAAGGGGAAGGGGTCGGGGGTCCCGGCTGTCTTGCTACTTGTGTTACCTGTTAAGAAATCAATATTTAGTAACTCATATTATATTAGTAACTCAATTGTAATAAATGTCGCTGAACTAATTTTTAAAACTAGGTTTTCTGCCTCATGATAAGACTGAATAAAGGCTTGAATTTTCAAAACTTAAAAAGTAAAATACTTTGAAAAACTACACATGAATATTCTCATCAGTTTGAGAAAAGATTCTTGAAGCATAATCTCAAAACCAAAAAATACATTAAGTGAAAAGAGCCAGACTTGAAACTACATAATGTATGATGCCATTTTGTTTAAAAAAAAAACAAAAAACATTAAAGAGAGAAATGGTTGCAAGAAGGAGATGACTATAGGGAAATTCTGGGGGGTGATTTAACTTCTCTGTATCTTGATTATGGTGAGAATTACATGACTCTTGTGTTTGTCAAGACTCATAGAAGTATACACTTAAAGGCTGGGCGCGGTGGCCCACGCCTGTAATCCTAGCACTCTGAGAGGCTGAGGC
>NW_012151953.1:225786-243174 GCF_000956105.1 Propithecus coquereli | reverse complement strand
TTCTTCTCAGAGCGTGACTCAAATATGGGGAAACCATGAATCCTTTGGGAATCTAGCAGAAAATACAAACTGCTTCTTAAAATCATGTTTTTAAATGTATAAAATAAAACATACAGGACTATGACAAAAACTGATTATACTGAAATACAGTTATAAAAATGTTAAAATATGTAATCCCAGCACTTTCGGAGGCTGAGGCAAGAGGATCACTTGAGGCCAGGAGTTCGAGACCACCTTGGGCAACAAAGCAAGACCCCATTTCTACAAAAAATAAAAAAACCCAAAAAACCAGCCAGGTGTAGTGGCACAGGCCACTAGTCCTAGCTACTCGGGAGGCTGAAGCAGGAGGATCGCTTGAGTCCAGGAGTCAGAGGCTTCAGTGAGCTATATGATCAGGCCACTGTATTCCAGCCTGGACAATAGAGCACGATCCCATCTTTTAAACAAATAAACAAAAAAATTAAAACAAATTCATGATATAGTAATACATGTTCTTTATTAATGCATTAAAATTAAGAACTAATGGCAACTGTTGCCTGTATTCATATAGCAAACAAATACTAAAATTCACTATTAGCCATTTTCTCCATCTCAGTTCTTAGATCTGCATTCTATTAAGAAGTTAAAAAACTCTGCCCAGGGAGAAAGAAAAATGGCCTCCAAATGACATCAGATTTTACTGCAATTCACTCAGTCAGAAGCCCTGAAGAAAATCGAGTCCCTGGTAATCTGATCCTAGAATCCCTTACATCTTTCTTAAACAGACAAACATCTTCAGGCTCAGCTACCAGACCAGTGTTGAAATAAAATGGACTCAGAGAACTAACTAGAACCAAAAGTTTATAGGTTAAAAGAGACACAGAGAATGCTACAATGTGATCAAAGATTAAGACATGAAATAATTGTATCTAGTTTCTTGCTTTCCTTTTTTCTTTTATTTTTATTTATTTATTTATTTTTTATTTCAGCATATTACGGGGGTACAAATGTTTAGGTTATGTACATTGCCCTTGCCCACCCCCGCCCAGCTTTCCTTTTTAAATAACTTTGATTATGATTTTCTTAGAAAACTTTGTTTCCAATTTTGAATGAACACTACATTTATAATGGCGTAAGGTTTATCATGAAATGTTATAGCATATATGAATCTCACCAGGGGAATTTTTCAAAGGAGAAAAATTGGACTGTTATTTAAACATATACTTTAGAAAATAACCAGGAATAAAGAGTTCTTATAACCAAATTTCTTACCAAAAAGGCTTATAAACTTACATTATTTCCCATGTTTAGAATTACTTTGATATTCCACTAAAGTAAAACATCAACATGGATATACATTTTAATAACAAATAAAACTTTGCACAAAATAAAGTGAAAATAAAGAGAGCAAAGAAGTTAGCAGTATAAATCCATGTTAGATCGATTTCACAATTTATCCTGACAAAACAAATATCAACTTTGCCTATTACAATAAATCACATCATATAAAAATGTTTTTAAATGCTATTGATAAAAAATAAACATTAAAATACATTACTGCACACATATCAATTAAACTAAAAAAAGCAAAATTAAAAACATCTTCACCCCATAATTGACAGAGATCTAAAGAAACAGGACATAGATACTGTGAATGGGTTTACTGTGTCCCCAGAATTGTAAAGCAATGTGTCACAACTGACTCAAAACCATACCCCAAAATTATTCCACATTGAGGTATACACCATAAGGAAATAATCTTACCTCAAAAATTAGGAACTTAAAGATATATCAATACTACATATAATGGCAAAGAAAAGGTAGAAATAACAAGCAATGGGAAATAAAGCAATGTCTTTAGTGAACTAAAGACATGAAAAATATGAATAGACCAGTATCAACAGAAATGAATATGTGAAATAATCAGGAATACAAAAAGAAAAAAATACACTATAACTGTAAAGAGGTATTTCTATAATGACAAAGCCTGAAAGAACTATGTAAATCATTACAGATAAAGATTAAGGTTCACAGGTTTGTTCTTCTGAAAATCACTTGGAAGTACTGTTTTTAAATATTGTATCGCCCAATAAAGTACAAATGTTTGGCCTGGCATGGTGGCTCACACCTTTAATCCTAGTACTTTGGGAAGCCGAGGCAAGAAGATCACTTGAGCCCAGGAGTTTGAGGTTACAGTGAGCAGTGATGACATTACTGCACTCTAGCCCAGCAAACAGAGTGAGATCCTGTCTCCAAGAAAAAAAAGTTTGAGAAAAAGCAATTTGCCAAAGCCAAAATCACTCTGTTCTTGCTATATGAAAAACCTCCTTAAAAGAAACACCAATGAAAAACAACCTTCATAGGCATATACCTAAGGTGTGCATTCTTTGCTACTCCTAAATGATTATGCCAAACTGTAGAAATCATTTGGTACTGGATATTCTTTTTTTTTTTTTTTTTTTTTGAGACAGAGTGTCACTCTGTTGCCAGGGCTAGAGTGCCATGGCGTCAGCCTAGCTCACAGCAACCTCAAACTCTTGGGCTCAAGCAATCTTTCTGCCTCAGCCTCCTGAGTAGCTGGGACTACAGGAATGCACCACCATGCCTGGTTAATTTTTTCTATGTATTTTTAGTTGTCCGATTGATTTCTTTCTGATTTAGTAGGGACAGTATCTCGCTCTTGCTCAGACTAGTCTCGAACTCCTGAGCTCAAACAATCCGCCCGCCTCGGCCTCCCAGAGTGCTAGGATTACAGGCATAAGCCAGTGCCCGGCCTGGTATTAGATATTCTAATAGGACACTTCCTGCCAAATTTGGGGATGTCTACTAATAAAAGCAGGCCAAAGAACATAAATCTGTATCAAAATAATAGAAAAACTAGAATTATGAAGGAATTTTTCCTAGAAACAATCTATTACGCACAATAAAAATCTCTGAGCTTCACAGTGCTATATTCAATTCAAAGACAGCCCCTAACCAGGCACAGTGGCACACACCTTTAAATTTATCTACTAAGGAGGCTACGGTGGGAGAATCACTTGAACCCAGGAATTCAAGACCAGCCTGGGCAAGAAGACCCTGACTCAAGAAGAAAAAACAACAAAAAAGCCCCTATTACAAGTGTCATACTGCATTAGGTATTACATATTTGTTTTTAGTGTATTACAGAGCTTAATGTCTTTACCAGGGAAAAAGGTATACCATCTTTAATTAGAAATTATACAGAATGGAAATAGTTAACACAATCTTAAATAATACTAAAGAAATGGCACAAGGGCTAATAAAATTGTTGTGGATAAAAATAAAATTCACACTAAATCTTGGATACTACTTTCAAAATATTCATAAATTAATGATTAGTGAATCCTCTACTCTCTGGCTAAGCTGTTCCATTTCCGGTCATATTGTTGAAACCCATCTCCTTCAAAGGTAGTGGCAAGAAGTTTTCATACAAAGAAAACAACCTATGTTTTCCTGTTATTTGAAAGATATTATTAATACTACCATCTCAATTATGGAGGCTGGCAGCAGAGTTGTAGAATAGCTGATTATGGCAACTATTTACTCAATTCCGAAGCTAAAAATATTTTTTTTCTTTTATACAATATTAATCCTAAGCAAAATCAACCATGTGTTTCTGTGTATTGTATATTTAAATTTAAAAGATAATATGCTCAAGAAGCTTTATTTCTTAAAGATACTGTATTTTTCCATTGGTAATAATGTAGAGCTTTCAGAATTCTCAGTTTCTTGCTGGTGGAAATACAAATTGGTACAACCACTTTGGGAAACAATTTGGCATTAGCTAGTTAGTAAGCCAGCTACGGCATTAAAATAGGGATGCCCTATGACCCAGCTATCCCACCCCTAGGGATATATCTGGAGAAACTAATGAAAATGGGTATCAGGGTACATGTAAAGAAATATTCATAGCTGTATTATCATAATAACCAAAAATTGGAAACAATCCAACTGCTTATTAATAGAATGGATCAATAATTAAATTTTCATATACAGAAAATTTTTCTTCACAGAAATAAAAAAACTAAAGCAACACAAGCTGGATTACTCGTATAAATGACACTGAATGAAAGCTAACAGAAGACATACAGTTTGATTCCATTTATAAAAAGCTCCAAAGCAGACAAGACTTGATGACAGGTGGTCACTGGGTTGCAGACAAGGTATGTCCCTGAAAACATCTTTAGGTCAGATTTGTATGCAACTCTGATTCCTGATGAACAGTACATATACAGTAATAATAATACTATAATGGCTCATATGTGCTAATAATACAGTATAATAGTATAATAATAGCAATATTCCTATACTATAATAATATATTACAGAAACTGTTGTGTTCTTTTAATTTAAACGAACAGAACAAAAAAAACAAACTCATGTAAAAAGTTTAGATAGGAGATAGGAGAAATGTCAAAAAAGAATATTAAAGGTTAACTCTCACCTAACATTGCATAAATGTTAGGCTAACAGGAATGTTTCACTTATTTTGATCTTCTAACCAAATCAATAATAACCTTTCCATTTCAATAATTAATCCACTATGCTACTTAGTAATAACTGATGCTTTCATTGGAATACTGCCTTTCACATGTTCCATTATTCTCACTTTATCCTTTATAATTCTTCCAATTGTTCAGCAACCGAAGCCTAAAGCTTTCCCAATGAATGATGGCATCTGACTTTTTCTGAAGGCTTAATTATTTCTACTTTCATTTCCATTGCAATCAGCTTTCTCTTCACTGCAGGCTCACCTGGTCTTGCAGTGTACTTTCACTTTGGAGGCATGGTCACAAGGGTAAACACAGACTAACAAAATCGAATAATAAAGTTGAGACGAAAGTGATGCTGTGTCTAAGTGACCATATTAACAATAAGACTGGCCACTGGCGTAAAAAAATGCTGTGCCAGTGAACCACTTATGCCATGAGGTTTGGTTACATGCATGGAAGAAACTAGTAGCCACATTATTAATTTAATTATTTAACTACAAATTATCTTTATGTGGCACCTTGGGAGCCTGTTCATAAGTACAGAATGCCAGGGTCATCAGTAACCTGGGGATTGCCTATATATAAGTCTAGAGAAGCAGACATGAATAGCAACACTGTAAAAGAGAAGCAGGGAAATGTTTTCAAAAAGTAGATAGTACCACCACTGGGGAGAGGGGAAAGGCCACGAAACGTTTATCTTTTAGAATTGGGAGGTGACACACAGTTTTTGCTTTAAAATTATTTGTTGAGCTCTACTTTTAAGTTTTATGTACTTTTATGCATGTATGTTTAAATCCCTCCACCCCACCAACCTCCAAAAAAATTTAAAGACAAAAACAAGCAACTATTCAGGAACTGGGGTAAAATATTCATTGCCTTGGTACTAGTTACATTCTTATTCTACAGAGTAGAAAGAATATAAAAAAATACTACTGCAAGAAAGAAAACTTCTAAAATTTTGACAGTGAAAACTCTAGCTAGCTAGTGAATTTTCATTTAAGATTTCTACCTAAAAATAATCTACTATAAAATCAATGATATTTGGTAGTTGCTGACCAATGTAACTTGAAGGATCTCTTGAAAATTTTAAGGTAAACCCATATGATTAAGCAAACTAAGATTAATCATTAGGTATAAAGTTTATTTATCTAGCAGCAACTTATCTGACGTGATCAACTATTCCGGCTATTTAAGAATTACCATAAATAAACTACAATTCTCAACTAATAAAAATATAGAAAACAGTTTCCTTAACATGATCATTCTTTCACAACTCCAGCGTAATGGAAATACCATGCAAGAAACATACTGGAAGAAAGTAGCCGGCTGTAAGCAAGACTGATTAGGAACTATGGAGACAACTGGAAAGAATGGCCATCCCCCAGAGGACAGCAGAAAATGAGACACTCAGCTGCAGTTAAGTGCTACCATGCAGGAATTCCAGATAAGTAATGCTACATCTTCCAATTTTTCAAGAGCAACCGAAAATAAAGCTTTTTGCATGAAATTCTCCTGACTTTCAAAACACTATACAAGCCAAATAAAGCATACATCTGTATAGTAAATATACAAGCAGCCAGTGTGTGAACCCAGCTGTAGGAGTATCTCATGAACACCACCAAATATAAACTATCTATAAGTACTCATATACAGACTTGTGCCTGGATGTTAGACAAACAGGCACTGACTGAATACACAAAGTCCATGTTTTTATTGCGTATATACCATACGTATAATAGAAACGTGGTGCTCAAAAAAGCAAAGCAATTAAATCTTTATTAAAAGAGCAACAATGGAAAACTCTATGATTCCTAGCAAGTAGATTAATTTTTTCAGCAACAAATGATTCACATAAAGATAAAAGGCATATGATTTATGTCTGAGACATCTCTTTCTTTTTTATCCCAAGATAAAGTTTATTTAGTGAAGTCATCTAAAAACATTCCAAAACCTGCAAATCCCACATGAAAATGACTAAATTCAATTTGGGGTAGACTGGAAAGATCCCAAAACTTTTCTTACTTGGGTAATTTCAATATTCTACGCTCCTCAAGCAGCAGAATGGATAAGTAAAAATTTTCCCCTTGTTAATTTTTCATAATCATCCTACCTAGTCCTTCCTTCAGATCATTTACTTCTCAAAATCAACAAATATTGGGAAATAAATAAAAGCTGGTCTACTCAACTAAAAGGAGCACTACAGTGGACACTAGAAATTTTACTTATGACATTTTTAAAATTTTCTATGACATTATCATTTACAATCCCCACCCAACACTGAGAAAGAAAAAGAAAATGGCTTGCCTCCTTGCTCTATTGTTAGCTATACTTAATAGGTTGAACTATATGAAATTCCAGATATTCAAGTATTTTTTTATCTTAATAAAGAAAGGGTAATTTCATATGATTCTACTAACACTTAAATACTCAACCAAATCCACATGCGTTATATTATGGATGCTGTCAGCACTGGGTTCAATGCTGAGTTATTTTTCTTTTCTTATTTAGTAACTGGCCAATAGAAACCAGAAAAACAAAATCATTAGCTGTTTTTATCAGTTTTAACACTGGAATGCCTACCACAGATTAATAAAAATGCTAACAACATAAAAAAAAAAACCATAAAGGAATAAAACCAAAAATGACTTACCCTCCAAAAATGTCCAGGCATAAAAGGTAACAAAAAGTAGACCATATGTGAATCCTTGGGGGCCAGAGAGTGAATTGCTGTAAGCAGAATTCTAAGATGGCTCTCGATATTCCCGTCCTTAGTTTATATGCCCTGTACAATTCTCTTCCCTGAGATGGATGGGATGAGTGAATATGATGGGCTATCATTCCTGTGACTAGGCAATTAATCAGTTCACTATGAATTAATCGAAAGAGAGACTATCTGGGACAAGCCTGAATTTAACCAGGTGAGCCCTTTAACAGACAGTGATTCATCAGAGATGCTCTCCTGCTGATCTCAAAGACTAAAGAAACCTGCCATGTTATGAGAGGGCTACATGTCAAGGACCTGAGGGTAGCCTCTACAAATTTCCCCTCTAGAGTAACCCCTAGCCAACAGCCAGCAAGAAAACAGGGACCTGAGTCCTACAACCATAAGGAACTGAATTCTTCCAGCAACCTGAATGAGCATCATGGAAGTGAACCTCAAGATTTACATGAGATTATAGCCCTTGCAAACACACCTTAATTTCAGCCAAGTGAGACCCAGAGCAGAATACGCTGCTAACCAGTGTCTAGACCCATAGAAACTGTGAGATAATAAATGAGCATTGTTTTAAGCTGTTAAGTTTGTGGTAATTTGTTATACAGCAATAGAAAATTAATATAGCAGCAGGAAAGAATTTACGTGGCAGAGAAAACAGGTACAAGACCCTGAGGTCTTGATAAGGTCAAGTAGCTGAAGGCCATGCGACTAAAGTGTTATAAGAGAAGAGGAGGCTAGTAAATCATGAGGCTAAAAAGAAATGGTTGGCAGCAGAGGCTATATTACTTACAGTATTATAGGCATGGTAAGGACTCTGGATTTTATTCTAAGTGGACTGTGACCAGATCTGATGTTTTCCGAAGATCATTTTGGTTGCTCTGTGAGAAAAAGAACTGAATAGTCCAAGAATGGAAACAGGCAAATTAGTTTAAAGGCTCTTGTGAGGGAGGGCGTGGTGGCTCATGCCTGTAATCCTAGCAATCTGGGAGGCCGAGGCAGGCGGATCGTTTGAGCTCAGGAGTTTGAGACCAGCCTGAGCAAAAGCGAGACCCCGTCTCTACTAAAAAAATAGAAAGAAATTAGCTGGACAACTAAAAATATATATGTAAAAAATTAGCCAGGCATGGTGGCGCATGCCTGTCAAGTCCAGCTACTCGGGAGGCTGAGGCAGTAGGATTGCTTGAGCCCAGGAGTTTGAGGTTGCTGTGAGCTAGGCTGACACCACAGCACTCTAGCCTGGGCAACACAGTGAGACTCTGTCTAAAAACATAAATAAATAAAAATAAAATAAATAAATAAACAAAATAAATAAATAAAATAGCTATTGCGCCAGGCACAGTGGCGCGGGCCAGTAGTCCCAGCTACTTGGGAGGCTGAGACAGAAGGACTGCTGGAGTCCAGGAGTTCAGGGCTATAGTGCACTATGACCATGCCTGTGAGTAGCCACTGCACTCCAGCATGGGCAACACAGCAAGACTCATCCTTTCCCAAAAACAAAAAAATCTATCACAATAAATCTTGGCCACAATTGATAGTGGCTTACAACACAATAATGACAATTAAGATGAAAATAAGTGGGCCAGGTTGGGTTTTATCTTAGAGGCAGTGCCAACAGAACTTGCTATTGATTTGACTCAAGGGATGGGACAGAAAGAAATGAGGACTGACTGATTCATTAATTTAACATATATTTATTGAGAACTTTATGCCAGGCATTGTTCTAGGTGCATGGAATATATCAGTGAATAAGACAGACTAAAATCTCTGCCTTCATGGAGTTTACTTTTGGTTACCCTTTTTCCAAAATCTATTCTGCCTCTAATCCTTTCTAGCTCACAGTAATACAGGCTGAGCATCCCAAATCCAAATATCTAAAATGCTCCAAAATCCCAAATTTTTTGAGCACTGACATGACACTCAAAGGAAAGGCTCATTTGGAACATTTTAGGTTTTAGATATTTGGATTAGGAATGCTGAACTGGTATAAGGCAAACATTCCAAAATCTGGAAAAGTATCTCAAACTCAAAATACTTCTGGTCCCAAGCATTTTGGATAAGAGATACTCAACCTGTACTTCCACCTACCTAATGTTTCAAGCCATAAGCTTCAAAGCCTTCCCTGATTTTCACCACTTTCATATATACTATATAATTTGTTATGTCTATTATCATTTCTTTCAGCTACAATGTAAAGTTTTAGATGCCTATTAGATATCCAACTGGAAGCAATTTAAGTAGCCTGCTGAACATATGAGTGTAAACTCAAGAGAGGGGTCAGGACAAGAGAATAGAGAATCCACAGGTAGGTTCATTATCAACATTCCAGGTAGCATCTAAGCTAATTATCAAAACTAGGAAATGAAAAGATGAAAAAGTTTGAAATTTATAAACAAGAGAGAACACAAAAACCAAAGCCAAAATTTATTTCTGGATCAATGTGGTCAATGTTAATTGCTGAATACTCAAGACTATGCTCACTCTATGTAATCAATATGGTTTATTTCTCTACTTATAATTCTAAAAGAGAAAAACAAGATGATCAGAGAATAAATCAGTAATGTCCTAAACTAAAATTAAATCAAAGTCAGAATCTCAGAATTTCAAAATATAGGCAAAAAGGTAACTAAAGGACAATCAAACCAATTTCGGCAGTCCCAGGATCAAAACAGACCTAGTCACAGAGGAGATATAAAGAACAGGAATTTTTTTTTTTTTTTTTTTTAAAGTAATGGGGGCCGGAAGTGGTGGCTCACACCTGTAATCCCAGCACTCTGGGAGGCCAAGGTAGGAGGACCGCTTGAGCTCAGGAGTTCAAGACCAGCCTGAGCAAGAGCGAGATCCCGTCTCTACCAAAAATAGAAAAAATTAGCCAGTCATGGTGGCGCACACCTGTAGTCCTGGCTACTTGGGTGGCTGAGGCAGGAGGATCGCTTGAGCCCAGGAGTTTGAGGCTGCGGTGAGCTGTGATGATGCCAGTGCACACTCTACCCAGGACAACAGACTGACTCTGTCTCAAAAAAAAGCAAAAACCAAAAAATAGGAATGTGTCTGTTAATGTTAGGACAGAATCAATTTGATATGATTCCTAATTTCACTTACTATGTTCTCATAAATTATGTGATAAATGCTATAGGATATGTATTTAAGGTATTACTGAAAACCAGAAGTAACTAAGTCTGAAAATCAAGAAAGGCTTGGTGACATCTGAGTTATACCTTGAGAACTAAAATGGTTCAGTTCAGACCAAGAATTAGAGACAGTATTTTTAAAAGAAAATTAATTAGTGCCAAAAAGCTGTGAGTCAGCTGTTTGAACATTATACCTGTAAAAAAATAAATAACCCATTGGGGAACAAGTAACTACATCCTTAAAATGTATTTTATCTATAAAAACAGTTTTTAAATGAGAAGTTGCTTATGGTACAATTTTACATAAAGAAAGCAGGATGGGAATTTGTGATACACTGATACCAACTGTATTTTTTTTTTAAATACACAGCAAAACAACTACAAGGAACATGTCAAAATGGGTGGCATAAACCTTTCATTAGCAGGATCATGGGTCATGGTGTTCCTGTCATATTTTTCTCTGGGTTTCGATTTTTCTAACAGGTACATATCAATTTTATAGTGAACAAAATCCGTTATGTAGAACTTGGTAGAGCCCTTTCCAGATTGGTCTATAAATTTGTACTTGAGCCAGCCAAGGAGGTTCACACTATCCTCTGTGCCTCTGCAGCCACTCAGAGCAATCATCACGGATGCTCATATTATCTGTCTGCCTCCTCACAGTCCTTATGTAGACAGGAACAGGACTTAATGAGTACTTACAACAGTGATGCAGACAAGTGGCCACTCAGATATTAATATAAATATTACACTATGTTACTAATTCAACCAAATCTCACTCTGTCTTATATGGGTATTTGGGGGTAAATTTTATTTAGAATATCATCTCATGAACACCTCAAGGTGGCCAGGACTGCCTTACAGCCTAAAGGGAGGAGGCCAAGACAGTAAAAGGACTTTTATTTCTTTCATTGCTAAGAATAGCCTGGAGAACTGTATTAAGATTCCAAGGTCCTTCTCTGGTTTCTGGTTCAGCAGGAAAACCTTGATCAATTAGGGATGACTGTCATGAGGAAATGAACAGGGAGTGGTAAGGATTATCTATTCTACCAAGTCCAATCATTAAGTAAAATAACACATAAAAAATAACACTCTACATGAGCATGAGAAATGACCTTATTACTTTTTCAATAAATAAACTGTAAGCCAATTGCTGTCCCTGTGGTCAGAAGAGGAACATTTGACAACTGACCTTCTGAGGTGTGATGGCTCCTAACAGAGATACTCACATTCTCTTTTAGATGTTCAAAGCCCACTGTCAGAAGTTTCTATCATCGCAAGGTTGTTTGTGAGTTGGGAGATTACTGGTGTGTGCATATACATATTTTTTCTTGGTGCCATGACTTAGATATTGCTATCTATTTAATGACTCTAATGATATTAGTTATTTCTCAACTTGCAACTAAATTTTTTTTCAACTTACAATTCACTTTTTTTCTGCTGAATCTTCATTCAGTTGCTAATGAACCAGTTATATAACTAATCCAAAGTAAGTAAACTCTTTGTAATTCTAAGGTATTAGTAAAACTCTGAACTAGTATTCAACTATAAATAAGCCTAAATTCATTTATTATTATATTACCAAAATCACAGTATCAAGTTGCTCTGATACAGATCCAAGTCACATGAGACATGTGATATATATGCCCCCATTCTTGAGGCTCAGTCATTTTCCAGACAAAAATCATTTTCTGCACAAAAACTTGAAACAAGGAACATAAGAAGAGGGTGAACAGATACAAGGTATCATTTAAGTAGGCTGAATGGCCTCAATAAAAGAGCATAGGTTTTGAAGACAAAGACCTGAGTTTGAATTTTGGCTCTACTATACAGAAACTAAGCAAATTATTTAAGTTTAGTTTCCTCTTCTGTGTAAATAAAAAATAAGGACTATCATGGCTGGACAAGGTGGTTCATGCCTGTAATCCCAGCACTGTGGGAGGCCGAGCCTGGAGGATTGCTTCAGCCCAGGAGTTTAAGACAAACCTGAGCAACATAGCAAGACCCCATCTCTACAGGCTGTGGCAGGCATGATGGCATGCGCCTATAGTCTCAGCTACTCAGGAGACTCAAGCAGGAGGATCTCAGCCCTGTCTTTTTTTTAAGCATCTCCAAAAAAGAAAAAAAAGAACTATGGGGCTGGGCGGAGGTGACTCATGCTTGTAATCCTAGCACTCTGGGAGGCCGAGGCAGGAGGACTGCTTGAGGTCAGGAGTTCAAGACCAGCCTGAGCAAAAGCCAGACTCTGTCTCTACTAAAAATAGAAAAAGTAGCTGAGTGTGGTGGTACATGTCTGTAGTCCCAGCTGCTTCGGAGGCTGAAGCAGGAGGATCACTTGACCTCAGGGAGTTTAAGGTTGCTGTGAGCTAGGCTGACGCCATGGCACTCTAGGCCAGGCAACAGAGCGAGACCCTGTCTCGAAAAAAAAAAAGACTATGGTGCAGATTCACCGAACACATTAAATGAGATAATACACCTCACAATGCCTGTTATATAACACATGTTCAAAAATGGTAGCTATTATCTTTAATTATTTACAAATATTTAAACTGCTGATTTAAAATCCTAGTATTAGGCATTTTAAGTGTAGGACTTACACATAGAGTTTAGGGTTGAAATGATTCCTACTGTATTTTCATTTGTACAAATGGGGGTAGGGAGGATTGCACTTTATAAACCTAAAGCAGTGGTTTGCAAAGTGTGCTGCCTATACCAGCAGCATCAGCATCACCTGGGAACTTGTTGAAAATGCAGATTTACAGGCCTAAGACCTACTGATTTAGTAACTCCAGGGTTGGGCCCAAGCACTGTGTGGTTAACAAGTATACCAGGTGATTCTGCCGCAGCTGAAGTTTATCAACCCCTGACCTAAACACAATCACAAGTTTTCACTAACATTCACAGCACCTGGATGATGGGCCCGCTTTTTTTAGTCCACTGAGTAAGTAGCAGAAGATAGACTACTGGACATATATATGGCTATGCTCTGTTATTGCTGGTATGGTGGTACAAAGGAACACTGTCATTTATAAACATCTTCATATCTAAAATATGCATTCTTCCCAATAAAAGTAAAAATCACCTTCTTGACTTAAATGACTCATTCTGTTCTCTCCTTTACCCTGCATTCCCATTGCAACTAATGAACATCTTAAACGAGGTTAGGATAAACCTCAATTTCTTAGAATTCCTGGGGAATAACTCATTCTACACTACTAGAATTTCCAGATAGCTAGGAATTAATCTATTTAAATAAACAAAACATATTTTCCTCATGTAACTACTTTGGATGGAAATCTTTAGCACTATATACATAGAATGTACAATAACTTCAACATTTTCTTGGTCACACAAACTCATCAATACAAACAACTTTTATGAAAAAATATACTTAAGATTAATGGCATGTCAATAAAGCTCTTAACCACTCTATACACTTTTCTGCAACTACATTTGCTATCATGCAGTTAGCTACACTACCAGGTACTACTGGCATTCCAGTCTGAAGCTGCAATTTTACTTCTTTGTAATTCACTCTTTGTAATAACTTAGGTGAGCTTCAAAACTCAATAACCAATATTCTGATACTTTTTTTTTTAGTTCCCCAGTATTCCTCCAATCTCAAAAATATATTACATGTACCTTTTTCACCTACATACCTTCTACTCAACCCAAATCTCATCTTTCATGAGATTAACTTCTCAACATGTTATCTCCCTGACTGGGTTTCACACTGCTGCTCCACACTTGCAAGAAGTATAAGACACTCTTGCCTACACTCTATAAGCATTTATTTCACTGTACTTAAACTACAGTTCAATTTCAGCTTTCCCATTTGGTTATTAGCAGCTTGAGGGCATGGAGGACTGTATCCTTTGTGCTGTGCACAATGCTTTACAAGCAGATACTCTTAAAAAAGAGGAATGAACAGGCTATGGTTTGAGAAAAAAAAACTCTTACTAGGAAAGCACATGCACTTTGGTTCAGTGATACACTGTCTGCTTTGTCTAAGACAAAGGAGTTTGCTTTTCTTTAGTGTTACTATTTGGTTTTGACTTTCTTCACTTCCGGTCAAGTGTTAACCAATTCCTTTTCTCTAACTCTTTTAGCTCCTCACCAATTTTTTAGTATGTTTTGTCTTTCCAACCAAAGTATAAGCATACAGAGTAAGAGAACTCACTTTTCCACTACTTGTCTTCTACAGAACCTGGCCCAACCAAAAAAAAAAAAAATGAGGAAAGAAATCTGCCTGCAAACCTGACCTGGATCAAAATGTATTTTGATGAAATTTATTAGCTTCTAAAAAACAATTAGCATTCCTGATAAAATGCTTAACCAATTTTCAGACTTTAATGTCTTTTCTTCTAGAAAGCCTCCCACCCAATCTAGCTATCAGTCAAATAATCTTTAGTCATACGTTTCAATTTTATTATAGTCATGTGTTAGTTAAAGACAGGAATATGTCTGAGAAATGTATCTTTAGGTGATTTCATCCTTGTGTGAATATCATAGAGTATACTTACATAAATCTAGATGTTATCACCTACTACACATCTGAGTTATATGGTATAGCCTATTGTTCCTAGACTACAGACCTGTATAGCATGTTACTGTACAGAATACTGTAGGCAACTGTAATACAATGGTATCTGTGTATCTAAACACAGAAAAGATACAGTAAAATACTCATGGAGCCACCCATCATATATGTGATCCAACACTGACCTAAACGTCATTATGCAGCAGTGCATGACTGTACCTCTTTTCTTTTCCTTTCTTTTCCCTTTTTTAGAGACAAGGTCTTACTATATTACCCAGCTGGCCTCAAACTCCTGAGCTCAAGGGATAATCTCGCCTTAGCCTCCCCGAAATAGCTGAGACAACAGGCGTGTGCCACCACACCTGGCTCTTTCCTTTTCTTTCCTATAAATGTCTTTATCAAGAGAAAAATCTCTAAACTGGCCTTTCAAAGTTTCTTCCTTTGAGCAAGCTTGAAATAAATACTTGACACATATCCCTAATTAATTTTAAAGTTACTACACAAATGCTTATTGAACAAATAAAGACTAAAAATATACAGTTGATTTTACAAATCTAAAAAGTAACAACACAGTCAAAGGTTCTTTGGGATTTTTAACAGCTAAAGAAACTAAATACCTTTCTGTTGAACATTCTGCATTCTATATGGCAATTAAATAACCACAGAATGACAGCTTAAATGCAAAATGGACAAAGTTTCTAATCTTTCATAATCTCTTCCCTATAGGTTTCCCTTGACAGCCAAAGGTGCTTTTAGAAAATAAAAAGGGAATTAAATGTATGAAGCAGAAGTTAAATGCTCTAGTGTCTATTAAAGCTTACAGTAAAAACTGATCCCTCTATTCAAGCCACTAACTTCATGGCAATAATAAATCCACGCCTTGAAATAATAACAGTCTTTGTTTCTTTTTCCTTAAAATAATTAAAACTCCATTTATGACACCATTAATTATGACAGTCCAACTTCCTAGGACTCATTTTAGTTATAATTGGCCCGTATCAGTTGTGTTTTTTTTTTTTAACAAATATAATACTTTGCAAAATGTCCCTGAAGGGAATATCCCAAAGTTCAAAGGAACACATTTTCAAAGTTCGCCAACATTAAAGGACTTGATTATTGTTTCTACTGTTTTCTTTTCTGAGAAATTCAAAAGCCATTTATAACTGGCATTTAATAACAGAGTACCCCTTTTATACCATTAAGGTTAAAGGTTACTCTTTCTTTTGAATGAGAAAAATCAAGTAAATACATATTAAATAGTATTTTAATTAAGTATCTGATTTAATATTTGATGAGCAAATCCACATTAAATATTAACAACAAAGCATCCTAACTTTCATAAATGTCATTAATCAGGAGATAATCCAAGATGGGGAAAAAGTAGATCCAGAATTTTTAATAACCAGGATATTACTGAGCTCCATATATAAAAAATACTTCAAGATGGAAGGATAGGTAAAACCTTAATAAGGTACCTGTCCATTTAATACACTGTAAACTCACAATTGAGCAATTTCCACATACTGGGAATCAGGGCCAGAGTGCAACGCAAGCAATCCTGCAAGAGGAAACTTGGTCTTAAGACTAGAACAAGGTATCTTATCACTGAGAGTCCCTGAACTCTCTCAAAACTCCAATTAAACACACACACACACACACTACTGTATGTTTATATGTTCATTGTTCTGCAAAGTAGATCCATACATTTAACCAGATTTTCAAAGGAGTCCTAATCCCAAAAAAGTTAAGTATGCCTTTTTACCTTATTTGTGAGAGTTTAAAAAACAAAAGGCGGCAGCTTCCCACACAGTAAAATGCAATACTTCATATGATCTGTAAAGTCAGAAAGACCTGTACTCAAATTATATACCATCTCCAAGCCCCATTTTCCTCATTTGTAAATAAAGGTTTTCATAGGGACTACACAATACCATGAATATAAAGCATTTAAGCACATTGCCTGGGTCATGGTAATCACTCAATGAATGTTAAAAATCCACCAGAGTTCAAATCAAACCTCTACCACATACCAGCTGGATGGCTTTGGGCAAGACACTTTAACTTTACTCTGCATTTGTTTCCCCAACTAATAAAGGGGAATATACTTATACCTAACTCATACAGTTGTTGTAAGGACTTAATATGTTAATACATGAAAAATGCTTAGAAAAGTACCTGTTACATAGTGTTATTGATGATAATGAAGAAAATGTTCTACAGGTTGAGGATCCCTTATATGAAATGCTTAGGACCAGAAATATTTCATATTTCAATTTTTTTATTTTAAAATATTTACATTACTCTTGCCAGTTCAGCATCCCTTACCCAAAAATCCAAAACCTGAAATGCTTCCAATGAGCATTTTCTTCGAAGAGTCACGTTGGTACTCAAAACTTTCAGATTTTGGAGTGTTTTGAATTTCAGATTTTCGGATTAGGGATGCTCAAGCCATAATAAACGATTCTGTCAGTTCCACCACAGTCAACTCCTTTGCCTAGGTTTAGTCAATTT
>NW_012151953.1:220222-225736 GCF_000956105.1 Propithecus coquereli | reverse complement strand
ATTTATTTATTTATTTCACGACTCATTACACCATGGAGCAGTGTTCTTATCCTCCAACTCAAAGGATTTAACTCGAGTATGTTTACTTATTCCATCATCAAGTAAGATGCAGTCCAAACTTTATGCACATCTGCATTTTATGACTTGCTAGAGGAGTTCATCTACACATCATCTTTCTCTGAACAGTTGCAACCATGCTCCACTCCAAGTACTTTTGTCTAATGAAAATTCGTAACAATACCAATAAATGTTACATACTATTTATTTATATATTTTTGTTCCAATTTATATAAGTATTAATGTCTCCTCCTCAATTTCCTACATGTGCTTAAAACAATGTATCACCATCTGACCTGGTAAAATGAAAACTCTTAAGGACAAAGGATCACCACTGTTTTCTCACGTTATCTTGCACAGAATCTTGCATACAGCTATCATTCGATAAATGTTTTCTGAATCCAATCTACTTCAATATCCTTAATAACTCTACCAAATCTCCAACAGCAAGTTCCAAAAGGCCAAAGGCTTTTTCAGTTGTTTTGTATTCACAATGACACAGAAAAGTAATGTCAAACATTTTTTTAGGCTGTCACAAAAGATAAGCAGTACTCTATTTAGAAAGAAAGACAGTATCGAAAAAAGATTGGGTCTCATTAACAGAAATTTTTACCAGAAAAATAAAAAATAAAAAATAAAAAAGTAGTAGCATCTGGACTTCATAAATATTTGATGATGCTGACTGTCAAGTTTGTCTAAAGAAAAGAAAATGTTAGTGATGTGTAAAAATGGGCTTTTTTAAAAAGTTAAACTTTCTGAAGATGTAAAAGATGAGTCCAGGAAGAATAAAGAAATGAGGAAATATAATTAATCTTGGATATCTTACATATACATTCATGTATGATCTTTAAATGTAATACATGGCTTGGATTCAGTTGACTACCCTATATAAAAAATTTGGTAAAATGAATATAGGACCTAAGGGAAAAGTACAAGCCACAATTTATTACCGTTAATCCAATATTATTATTTTATCTTCCAGGAAATTTTAAGGCCACTGTGAAATATCATTTGCATGTAGGACAGAATTACTATCAATTTACATATCAGACCACAGCCCCTATGACTATGAGAAAAAATAAAGACTTTGAGCCTTAATATCTATTTTTGATTGCTAAAATAATATACAAACATGTTTCTTGGTTTTGTTTTGTTTTTTTTTTTGAGACAGAGTCTTGCTTTTGTTGCCCGGGCTAGAGTGAGTGCCGTGGCGTCAGCCTGGCTCACAGCAACCTCAAACTCCTGGGCTCAAGCAATTCTTCTGCCTCAGTCTCCCGAGTAGCTGGGACTACAGGCACGTGCCACCATGCCCAGCTAATTTTTTCTATGTATTTTTAGTTGTCCAATTAATTTCTTTCTATTTTTAGTAGAGACGGGGTCTCGCTCTTGCTCAGGCTGGTCTCGAACTCCTGAGCTCAAACAATCCGCCCGCCTCGGCCTCCCAGAGAGCTAGGATTACAGGCATGAGCCACCTCGCCCAGCCTCAATAAAGATTCTTGACAGCACAATAATTCATAAATGACTAGTGATAAATAATATATAGACTGAACCCTTATTACAAATGTCAAAAGAAATTTTCGAAGAATTTGAAAGTTAGTTGATATTTATCATTTGTCTAATAAAGTCATTTTACTCTATTTCATTGTACTTCTTGACAGTAAGCATACTTCAGCAACCACTACCACCCCATATTACCTTGCACGTAGTAAAAGTGCAACTGATTGATTTTCAAAACTAGTTAATTAAATTCATATGAGATATAAAAAATAAATTGAAAATTCACTTTAGCTTGATTCAGTAGCCAAAATAAATGACTGATCTAATATAAGAAACATGCTAACCCATATAATCCGATGCAGTCCTCACATTCCACAGAAGGTTCCAAAGATAAAAACTGTATCCACTGCTACCATCTGCAAAACCTGGCATTTAAAAAGCACTAGACTTATCTCCCAAATGCTACTTTCCTCTATAAATCAAAGAGAAATAATTTCTAAAAATAATTTGACAATAATCTATAACTGCAATAACACTGGAGCAACCCTGTTAAAATTATACATTTCTACATAAATATTTTGTATGACATTATTAAAAATAAAGCAGTGTGTCTAACTATATGGCTATGGCTAAGTAAAAAGAGGACATATAAATAAATATTAACAGTATTTAACACATGGGTAATTATATTACAAGTGTTTTATCCTATAATTTTAGAAGTTTTATATGATGTATTTTTATTAGTTTATTAAAGGACTTTACTTTTCTATTGTAATTAGACATTCCAAAGATGACACTGCATAAGTATTTATGATAAATACTAACATTTTAAAAGCAACACTATCAAAATGAAAAACATAAGCATTTTATCTAACACCACATTAAGCTTGTTCAGACAGAGTTTCAAATGAACAGTAAGAGTAGTTAGTAGTTTCCTCATCCAAGTTGTAAAAGTAGAGTGGTGATGGTAGTGGCAGCTGCTGCTAAATATCTGAGTCATGATTACACACCAGGCTCTAGCAGTTTTAAATGGATTTGTCTCATTTGACTTTCATAATGACCTTTAAAGATGAGTTGTATTATCTCCACTTTACTAATGAGGAAGGAAATTAAGGTGCAAAGAATCTAACAAATCTGCCCAATCACACACACAGCTGCTAAGCAGAAGCACCAGTATCTGAATCCATTTGGTCTGATTCCAGAGCCACTTAGCCACTATTAAGATTCTTCTGCTCCCCAAGTACCTGTAAATTCCAATCATCTGTTAATATAACAAACATCACAGTATTTACATAATTTAAATCTTACCATGTCATTTCCATACCAGAAACCCTTCAACAGTTTCTTCTATACATCAAATAAAATCCAAATGCCTTATCGGACCCTTACAAAATTATCATGACCTAGACACTGCATTAGCCTCTAGAATTGCTCTGTAGCCATATGCAGCTATTTACATTTCAATTAATGAAAATTAAATAAAATTTAAAATTTAGTTCCTCAGATGTGCTAGCCACATTTCAAGTTCTCAACAGCCATGTTTCTACTGGACAGCATGGTTATGAGCCTCCGATTACCAGGAGAGCATCTCCCACCTGAAAGCACTGGCACCACTGCCACCACTGCGACATGTACTTGGAAGGCTGATATTCTTCATCCTCATCCATGAAGAGAGCCAATACCTCTTCACGGCTCAGGTACCACCTAAAATGCCACCTTCTCAGGCTTTACTCTCATATCTAAATACAAATTACTATTATCAATTTTAAACCCTGTTTCTGTCCTCTAAGCACTTACTATAATTTTTACTATTTTTTACATTCACATAAATGTTTTTCTACCAGCACCTAGTATAGTACCATAGAGAATATTTAACAAATACTATCTGGACAAATAATGTTAACAATATTAACTAGTCTTAATAGTTTTTACCTAACGCTAAAGAAAAATCTAGATCAGACATTTCCAACAGTGTCACTACTGACATTTTGGGCTGGATAATTCTTTGTTGTAAGACTGTTCTGTGTACTTGGATATTTAGCTACATACCTGGCCTCTATCTACTAAATGTCAGTAGCATTCATACATCTCCACTCGCCCCATACCCGGACACCCTAGCCACCAGGCAACTATGGCAATCAAAAACATCTCCAGATATTACAAAATGTCCCCTGGGGGCAAAATCACCTCCAGTTGAAAAACACTGACTTATTTCAAATGGTTGGAGAATTCTGAGATAAACATTATAGCAATGTCCAAGATTAAGAAAATATTTAGGCGTGGCACCTGAGCTGGGTCTCCTGGAGCGCCGCGCCAAGAAAAAAAAAAAGAAAATATTTAAATGCTATTTTCATCTTTTATTTAAATTTTTTTTTACATCCTCCCCCCTCGCCTTATTTAAATTTTTGACACATACAAGAATCTTGATTTCTAACTATGGTAAAGGATCACTCATAAATGGTACTGGAGGTATGACAATAATAATTTATATACATACAGTCTTCTTACAACCAAACCTGTTTTGTCATAACAAGCAAGAAAATTTCATAACTTTTCCATACCGAATAATTAAAAAATATTAAACAGGAAAAAGGTAAAAAAAGGCTAAAAAAGTCCTTTAAAAATTCCTAGTTACTATGTTCTTACAAAACTGAGAAATGAGTAATTAAACTTTCGCTAATTTTATAAACAAAATATAATAATCGTCATTTTATCAATGTTAAACATACTTCCACATTCATTTACCTAATTTCTTCTGTTGTAAATTGTAAAATATCACTTTTGACCTATAAAATTAACAATGTTTGAAAATGCAAAAATCTGAAGCTGTCAAAACAATGAAAAGGACACACTCCTATACTGCTCACAGTACTGTAGGCCGCCATAACTGAACAATATGTCAAAATATGAAGTATTTTAACATGTGTATATATGCTCGCTAATTCTGTTTATGGGAATTGTACTCTATGGAAATAATCCTAAATAGAGGAAAAAATACACACATATATATGTATGAATATGTATTATGTATACATATATAGATATATACACATATCCATATGTATATATCACGAGTTATTTAAAATAGAAAATAAAAAGAAGATTTAAGCCAAACACTAGCTTATAAATTTACCAGTTATATAAATTATGATTCACTTCCTTGCGAAGCTACCTAAGCTGTTCGAGTTATTACTGTAATACAATATTCTATAAAGAAAGAAAACTAACAAATTGTATAATCACTGTAATATAAATTATGTTTACTGAAAACCAAACATTAATGTTAGGGGAAAAAATAGTATATGGAACATGTGATTAAAATAGCCTTTCTAGGAACAAACTACTGATACACACAATATAGATAAATGGCAAAATAATCATGCTGAGTTAAAAAAAAAAAAGTGCATACTGCACGATTCCATTTATATAACAATCTAAAAAGTATAAATGAATCCATAACGACAGAAAGCAAATCAATGGTGGGAAAAGGTGAGAAGGAAGGACTAGAAAGAGGCACAAGGAAATTAATTTTTTAAACTGATTGATATGGAAATTTCCTTGATTGCAGTGAAGTACTGTAGTGGGTATATACATGTGTCACACCTTACCAAACTGTACACTTGAAAATACTATATATCAAATACACCTCAACAAAACTGTTTAAAAAAGAAAGTGCTGGAAGCAAAAAGACAATAATCACCACCACGAGAACACAGAAAAGTATAAAACTCACTAGTAAAGCAGATACATTAAAGAGAAAGAGAAAAACATAAAATAAAGCCTTATCACTACAAAAAACCACCAAACCACAATGATAAACAATAAGACAGGAAGGAACAGAGGATATATAAAACAACCAGAAAACAACAAAGTAAATGGAGTAAGTACACATCAATAATAACTTTCAGGCCAGGCGCGGTGGCTCACGCCTGTAATCCTAGCTCTCTGGGAGGCCGAGGC
>NW_012151953.1:198048-217770 GCF_000956105.1 Propithecus coquereli | reverse complement strand
TATGAGGAAAACTATAAAACACTGATGGAAAAAAAAAAACAAAAAACAAAAACAGAAAAGAAAAGAAAAAAAAACACTCTTAGATTTCATAAATTCAGTAAAGCTGTAAGATATAAAATTAACATAAAAAAGCAAGAGAGTTTCTATATACCAACATCAAACCAGAGAAAAAGAATTTTAAAAAAAGCAATCCCATTTACAATAGCTACAAAAAAATAACATACCTAGGAATAAATTACCTAGGAGGTGAAACCTCTCTATGAGGAAAACTATAAAACACTGATGGAAAAAATTGAAGAAGTAACCAAAATACGGAAAGACATACTCTGTTCATGCAGTGGAAGAATTAATATGGTGAATATGACCATACTACCAAAAGCTCTCTACAAATTCAATGTAATCCCGATCAAAACACAAAATCATTCTGCACAGAAATCAAAAAACATACTAAAATTTGTATGGAACCACAGAAGACCCCAAAATAGCCAAAGCAATCCTAAGCAAAAAGCTATAGTAACCAAAACAGCAAGGTACTGGCATAAAAACAGAAACAAAGTTCAATAGAACAGACTAGAGAACCAAAAAATAAAACCATGTACTTGTAGCCAACTCATTTTTGACAAAGGCACCAAGAACATACACTGGGAAAGGACAATTTCTTCAATAAATGGTGCTGGGAAAACCGGATATCCAAATGCAGAAAAGTGAAACTGGGCTCCTATCTCTCACCATATACAAAAATCAAATCAAAATGAGCTATACACAATGGCTCATGCCTATAATTCCAGCACTTTGGGAGGTCAAGGCGAGATTATTTGAGGCCTGAAGTTCGAAATCAGCCTGGGCAACATAGCCAGCCAGATCTCTTCTCTACAAAAAAATTTTTTAAAAAATTAGCCATGCATAGTGGCATAAACCTGTAGTTCCAGCTACTGGGGGAGAGTGAGGGCTGAGCCAGGAAGATCACTTAAGCCCAGGAGTTCGAGGTTGTAGTGAGCTATGATTGCGCCACTACACTCCAGCCTGGGTGACAGAGTGAGACCCTGTCTCTTACAAAAAAATAATAAAATGGATTAAAGACTTAAATATAAAACCTGAAACCATAAAACTACTAGAAGAAAACACTGTGGAAACACTTCAGAGCACTGGCTTGGACAAAGATTTTTTGGATAAAACCTAAAAAGCACAGAAACAGAAGCAAAAATAGACAATGGGATTACATTAGACTAAAAAAGCTTCTGAACAGCAAAGGAAACAATCGACAGAGTGAAAAGGCAACCTACAAAAGGGGAGAAAATATCTGCAAACTATCCATCCAACAAGAGATTAATAACCAGAATAGATAAGGAACACAACTCAATAGCAAAAGAAACAAATCATTCAATTGAAAAATGGGCAAATAATCTAAATAGACATTTCTCAAAAGGAAACATACAAATGGCCAATAGGCAGATGAAAAAATGCTCAACATCACTAATCATCAGGGAAATGCAAATCAAAACTACAATGGTATCATCTCACTCCAGTTAAAATGCTTATTATTAAAAAAAACAGGGCTGGACATGGTGGCTCACGCCTGTAACCCTAGCACTCTGGGAGGCAGAGGCAGGAGGATCGCTTGAGGTCAGGAGTTCAAGACCAGCCTCAGTAAAAGGGAGACCCCATCTCTGCTAAAAAATAGAAAGAAATTAGCCAGGCAACTAAAAATAGAAAAAATTAGCTGGGCATGGTGGGGCATGCCTATAATCCCAGCTATTCAGGAGGCTGAGGCAGGAGAATTGTTGGATCCCAGGAGTTCAAGGTTGCAGTCACCTATGAGGAGGCCGCTGCACTCCAGCCTGGGTGATATAGTGAGACCACATCTCAAAAGGGGAAAAAAAAAAAAACCAGATGCTAGCAAGGATGCAGAGAAAGAACACAACTACACTCCTGGTGGAAATGTAAATTACTACATTATGGAGGTTCCAGAAAAAACTAAATCAATCTAACATGATACAGAAATCCACTGATGGATAGATAGGCAAAAGAAAGGAAATCAGTATATCAAAGAGACGGCTGCACACCCATGTTTATTGCAGCACTATTCAAACGGCCAAGATATGGAATCAACTTAAGTATCCATAACTGATGAATGAATAATGAAAATGTGGTATATAAACACAATGAAATACTATTCAACTGTTAAAAAAAAAGAATGAAATTCTGCCCTTTGCAGTAACATGGATCAAACTGGAGGTCACTGTGCTAAGTGAATTTAACTAGGCTAGGCATAGAAAGTCAAATATTTCTATTTTCACTCATATGTGGGAGCTAAAAAAAGATCACATGGAGGTGGAGAGTAGAATGATGGTTATCAGAGGCTGGGAGAGTGAGGGGGCAGATATATGAGAGTTTGGCTAACGTGCAAAAATACGGTTAGAAGGAATAAATTCTAGTGTTTGACAGCAAAGTAGGGTGACTATAACTAACAATAATTTATTGTATATTTCACAATAGCTAGAAGATTTGAAATGTTCCCAACACAAAGAAATGATAAATGTTTGAGGTGATAAATATCCTAATTACCCTAATTTGATCATCACACATTGTATGCATGTATCAAAATAACAAATTACCAATAAATATGAACAATTATTATGTACCAATTTTTAAAAGCTGAGAAGTAAAAATAAATAAAATGGTCCTAATAAAAAGTATAAGTAAACAAATTAATTCAACCAATGTATTTACCATTGTAAAAAACAATGGAATATTATTCTGTGCTAGATGACAGGATAATTAGGTAGATTTACAACTGGCTTGACAATATTACCTAAGGAGTATTGATCAACCCAGGATAAATTTTGTCTCTGGAGAAGTGTCTCCACTGATACCTTGGCCTACTCAATACTTACCAGTGACTTGGAAAAAGACCTAAAACTATGATTTTCTAATTAGATCACATAAAGCTATAGGGTAACAGAATCAAAACTTTCTAAATAAAGTATAAATTGGCTAAAAAGATCATTAAATTTAATGATATTAAAGAGCAATTTATTTATTAGGCAGTAACTTAAATAATTTATTAATAGGAATTTTTCATAAGCAGTTAATAAGACAACCCTTCCAATCTCCTAAAATATAGACTGCTGCTTCTTGTAGTAATGTCATCATTCCATTAGTTCATCTCTGCAAATATACTAAAAATACTAGCCTGATAGTTATAAAATCGAATTTCTCTTTTAAAAAAGTATGTAAGACAAAACTATGTAACATAGTAAAATTCCACAGTATATATTACAGAAGCATGCCAATATAAGAAAGTTATCAATTAATATATTTCAAATTAGCTTATGCCTCTTTAGTTCTGCCATTTCCCCTATACCTTATAATATATATATATTGCTCTAACTAGAGTTTAAAATATATTTCCTTTTTTCTTTTTTTGTTCATATGATCAATCACTCAATTAGGGATAATGAAGAATAATGACATGAGCTTCCCTTTCATCCCTGATAAATATTCCAAGGACAAACTTCTACAAACCAGGTTAAAATAAATAAATACAAAATAACCAGGCTAAAACATATACCATGAATGCACTCCAAAAGCTGAGTTGATCTATTGATGCTTCTCTTTGATTATCAGCAGAAAACCTATCTAAAAAGGCTGACAACAGGGCATAAAGCCTGTGTACCAGACATAAAAAAGCCTTATCTCTGTATAATTTTTAAAGACTAGCCAAGAGTCTTAACTGTCTTTCAAGGAATTTAACCAACTCAATGAAAATGACATATGGGCACCATATGCTGAGGCAGTAGGTGATGAATTCAGGGTTAGCCTTTAATTTATGACACAGAAATGATGCTAATGAACCTAGATGCTAGAGGAATAATGACCAATACATAATCCTGGGGCTGAGAAAAGGGAAGACTAGGGACTTCAAAGCACCTGGCCAACCACTTTCCTATTCATTCAGTTAAGAGTGTGTACAACAACACTGTAAAAGTGAAAGAGACTTAAATTACTAAGAATGAAAACAATTTATAAAAAAGGGGACACCATCATACTTTAAGGTAAATTGTTCTGCCTCATCCTTCCAGAATAGGCACAACATATATTATACACACGCACACTTTTGTACTCATCAAAGGACTACATATATGGCAGTAGCTTTAAATTGTAGAAGTCAAATTAGATCAAACTCCAAAAACAAATTCAAAAATGTAGATTCAAACATTTCACGTAAACTATAGCCGGCACTGTGTTATCACTAACAGCATTTTGATGATCTCCTCTGCAAGACAGTTAAGTTTACAGAATCACATGTCCTCATTTACAAGGAATCTTAATAACATGCCTCTTCCATAACAAAGTAATTGCATTTCTAGGAAATTATTCTATTAAAAGATCCAAAATACAGAAAAGGCTTTAAATTCAATGAAGTAATTTATACCAGCAACAAAAGGAAACAACCTAATGCTTAACTCCAACCAAAATATTTACATATATTAAGTTGATTTTTCTCAACAAAAACCCTTCTCCTTACCCAGTGTTATCTCTACAAATAGGACCACATTAACTACGTTGTTCAAGCCAAGATCCATGACATCATCCTTTACTCTTTTCTGTCAATTGCATCTCACATCTAAGGCATCATCATATCCCACTGACTTTCCTTTAAAAATATATACCAAATCTGACTAGTCATCTCCTTTACTGCTTCCACTTCAAAACAAGCCACATCATCTTTTATCTATACTACAGTAACCTCTTAACTGATCTCCTTGCTTCCACTTCACCACCACCACCACCTGCCTTCATCACAGTCTACTCTCCACATAGTAGCTATAGTGACCTTTTAAAAGGAAACTCAGATCTACTGCACTTCATACTTCATTGGCTTTCCATTACATCTACATTAAAAAGCATTATCTTTACCATGGTCTATAAAACCCCACATGATCTGATGCCCAAAATTCAACCTCTCTCCACTCCAGCCACACTGTCTCCCTTGTATTTCTAAGCCCGCTGCTATCTCAGGGCTTCTGCACTGTTGTTCCTTGTACCAGAAATGCTTTTTCCCTGAAATCTTCTTAGGTTTTTCAGAGAGACCTCCTCTGCGAGCCTTAAGATAAATGTAGGATAACTAGTCTTTCTCCATCCTTTTTATCCTGCACATTTTCATCAAGGCACTTATAATTACCCAATAGTATACTGTGAATGTATTTGCTTCCTGTCTTTCTATCCCACAATAATGTAGCTCCATGAGGGCTGAGGGTTTGTTTTGCTCATTACTATATCCCAAACACCCTGAACACTGCCTGACACACATTAAAAGCTTAAGAAGTGTATGTCCCATGTTAAGTGATTAAATTCTTATAATAAAACAACATACAGGCCAGCCATGGTGGCTCACGCCTGTAATCCTAGCACTCTGAGAGGCCGAGGAAGGAAGAGTGCTTGAGGTCAGGAGTTTGAGACCAGCCTCAGCAAGAGTGAGACCCCTGTCTCTACCAAAAACAAAAAATTAGCCTCTACCAAAACCAGAATAAATTAGCCAGGCATGGTGGGAGGCTGAGGCAGGAGGATCACTTAAGCTCAGGAGTTTAAGGTTGCAGTGAGCTGTGATAATGCCACTGCGCTCTACCCAGAGCTACAGAATGAGACTCTGTCTCCAAAAAGAAAAAAAAAATTTTATTGAAGAAATTCTTTTTTTTTTTTTTTTTGAGACAGAGTCTCACTGTGTTGCCCGGGCTAGAGTGCCGTGGCATCATCCTAGCTCACAGCAACCTCAAACTCCTGGGCTCAAGCGATCCTCCTGCCTCAGCCTCCCGAGTAGCTGGGACTACAGGCATGCGCCACCATGCCCGGCTAATTTTTTCTATATATTTTTAGTTGTCCAATTAATTTCTTTCTAATTTTAGTAGAGACGGGGTCTCGCTCTTGCTCAGGCTGGTTTCGAACTCCTGAGCTCAAACAATCCGCCCGCCTCGGCCTCCCAGAGAGCTGGGATTACAGGCGTGAGCCACCGCGCCCGGCCTTATTGAAGAAATTCTATTTAAGAAATGGCATAGAGAAAGCTAATATAAAGAGCCAGGATAAAGCCTCTTATACAGAGCCTATAACGTAGAAAAAGACAAACCATAACCCAATAACGGTTACAGTCATTGTCTAATTTTCCTTTCCTTTCTTTTACTTATCTCAATTTTAAAAATGAAAATTCGATGGGGATGGTACACTTTTATAATTAGAAGAAACTATCATATCTTTAGACTTATGTCTGACAAAAATGATGTTCCCTTTTGCCCAGTACTTAAAAAAGATTATGACCTAGAGGAAGGTTGAGCTACCAAAAAAAAAAAAAAATCATAGGTTATTTTTGAATGTGAATTGAAGATTCCCAATTACTAGGTGACCAGATAATATATTATCCAAACTTGGTCAATTTTAAGAGTGAAAGGGGCTGCAGAAGTAATTAATTGGTATTTAATTGATCTATAGCACGTGTAAACTGAGCCTGGTTTCTGGCAAACCAGAAAAAATGATTATCCTACCCATTACCTGCATGATACTCTTTAAAATCAGTTTAAAACCCCCAAAACTGGACAAGGTGCATCGGCTCACGCCTGTAATCCCAACACTTTGGGAGGCCAAGGCGAGAGGATCACTTCAGGCCAGGAATTCAAGACCAGCCTGGGCAACACAGCAAAATCCTATCTCTACAAAAAATATTTTAAAAAGAAATTAGCCAGGCACAGTGGCATACACCTGTACTCCCAGCTACTCAAGAGGCTGAGGGAGAGGATCCCTTGAGCTCAGGAGTTTGAGGCTACAGTAAGCTATGATCATACCACTGCACTCAGTCTGGGCAACAGAGCAAGACATTGTCTCAAAACAAAACAAAAAAACCCAGAACCGATCTATCCATTCTTCAATTAAGTTCATAAACCCTAGCACATATGTTACACTGGACTGACTACTGGTCATTCCATTAACCACACCTTTGAATCTTTACTTCCTAGAAGGCTTTTTCTTCCCTTCTCTGCCTAGAGAAGTCCTACACCTTCCAGCTTAAGTGCTGCATTCTTAATGAAGTGAGCTCTTCCTTTCTCATATAACAACATGTTTCTATCTCTAATCAAAGACTCATGAACTGGAGCTTATAGATGGCATGCTGGAGAACTGTGAAACTCTGAAATTATATGTAAACACTGGGTATATGTTCTTCAAGGAGAGGGCAATATAAGTACTCTCAGATTTTCAAAATAAAACATAAACCAAACCAATAAGAATCACTGCTCTATCATATCACTTTAGATAACAATTATTTATTTACTCATGTTCCTCACTGAACTATGAGTTTCTTTAAACTACCCTGTCTTTATCCATGGGAATAAATAGTGTGTTGAACTGAAATATCAAAAAGATAGGTCTGACTCCCCAATTCCCCTAAATTCCCTTCATTTGAGAACACCTAAAATTTGCTTTCATTTTATTACTTTCATCCTCTTTTATATTTCCTTCATTTATGAATTATTTAATATAAAAAGTTAAAGTTACTTGTTAAAACCAGTATTCACTTTTCCAATCTTTCTGCATTTTAAAATATATAATCTGGGAGAAAAAAGTAAAATCAAAAAATTTTAAAGTTAAAAAAAGTAAAACTAGGGCCAGGTGCAGTGGCTTGTGTCTGCAATCCCAGCACACTGGGAGTCTGAGGCAGGAGGATCGCTGGAGTCCAAAGATCAGGACCAACCTGGGGCAACACAGTAAGACCCCACCTACACAAAAAAATTTTTGTAAATTTGCCAGGCTAGGCGGCATGCACCTATACTCCTAGCTACTCAGGAGGCTGAGGCAGGGGGATCACTTAAGCCCAGAAGTTGGAGGCTGCAGTGAGCTGTGATCACACCACTGCACTCCAGCCTCAGCAACAGAGTGAAATCCCACCTCTAAAAGAAAAAAAAAGTAAAACAAAAAATTTTAAAAAAGAAATATCCAAAAAGAAAATAAAACTCAATGTCCAAAATGAATCATAATGCAAGGTCAGAGATTAATATTTACAGAAAGAGGAAAAAAGGAGAGGTATACAAATCTATCTTAATGTAATGTTTGTTGCACCTCTACTACTTAGATCAAGATGATGGGGAAAAGGCCTATTTGCCTTATTGTATCATGTACATCTATTTCTATTCAGGACTTTGTTGAACCTTTCACCAAAACTTATCATGTGTCGATCAAACAAACATTGCCTATAATACCAAGAGCTCATGTGCAAAAGCAGACACACAATATAACAAACAACTTTGAGATACCGACCGTGCTGTAGACCGCTGAGACAGTGGGAGTAAAGATTCGATCCTCCAGAGGCTGCTGCACAGGTCCTCTAGGAATTCTAGAAGAGCGAGTTAAGGATAAGAGAATTCAAAAATAGACTGCTTTAGCAGTAAGAGAAAATTACCAACACACACCTCTGCCAATGACCCAAGCTTTTTCACCCAATTATTGAGTTATATACTTACTTCTCCTCTTAAACTAAAAAATGAGATTTCAAATTTCCTAATGTGAATAAACAATCTTGCCAAAAGTGGTTCCCATGATGAACATTCCATGGAAACTCAAAACAAACAAAATTATACAAGTCTCCAAACTTTAGGCCCATGATGAGAATACCACCTTTACTCTCTATAGAATAAAATAAGGAAGTATAAGCAGAATATTCATGAAAATAAGGCTAATCCGTCAAGTGGAAATTGCTGACAAAGGCCCAGCGTTTTCTGCTAACTAAATAGAAATGGACAATTGCTTCCTTCTTTTTCTATTTTATCTGCTACTTTCCCCATATGAACCCACCATCATCCCATTTTTTTAAAAAAGGCTATCCAGCATAACTTAGTTTAAAATATCCTAGCGTGCTGGTAGGAAATTCTGTTAAAAGACAAAATACTATCATTTCATTCAGCTTCAGAAAAGAAAGATTTAAGCTCTTCTACCTGGTAAGGTAAACATTTGGAATAGAAAATACTGTGTACTCAGACCACTTTAAGAATGACAACCAAAAGACTGGCACCAAAAGATGAATAGCAGTTACCCGCAGATGGTGGGTTTGCATAACTATAACTGTATGTGTTACATAATATAGTATGTAACCTTATCATCTGTTTTTTCTATAGTGGATATAAATTATCTGTGTGATTTAAATGTATTTCTTGGCCAGGCATGGTGGCTCATGCCTGTAAGGCTAGCACTTTGGGAGGTTTAGGCAGCAGTATTGCTTGAGGCCAGGAGTTCACCCTGCACAAGAACAAGACCCCATCTCTATCAAAAAATACAAAAATTAGCTGGGTGTGGTGGCGTGTGTCTGTAGTTCCAGCTACTTCAGAGATTGGGGCAGGAGGATCGCCTCAGCCCAGGAGTTTGAAGTTGCAATGAAATATGATGATGCCACTGTACTCCAGCGTGGACAAAAGAGAGATACCTTGTCTCAAAAAAAAAAAAAAAAAGTATTTTTTAAATGACTCTAAATGTAGTAAACTCAAAATGAGATATTCTTTCCTTCGACCTAATAAATATTTAATATGTCTCATATCATATTCCTAATTCAATGCGATAGTTTGGAAGAAAAAGTGAGAGCTACAAATAATTTTTTAATAATCATCATGAGTTGCCAAAGTCTGAAAGAATCATTAGAAGTAAAATTCTTTACATCCAAGTAGCCATAATTTACACAGAGGTAGAACAGGGAAAACAAAGCAAAAAAACCTGTGCTTTAGTTATTAAAATTAATAAGACTGTACCAATCTCTAAACAGTTCTTTAAACCTCAAACAATAGTTAAATGCCTGGCCATCATTCCCTACACACAAAAAACTCATTTAAAATGTTGTATTGAGAAAAGATAAAGTTAAAACATTTCATAAAGGAATTTCATTCAAACTCACTCTCTCTCTCTCTCTCTCCATACATACGCACGCGCTCACGCAGACTCACACACACACACACACACACACACACACACACACACACACACACGTGCAATATAAAAAACGTAAGCCTAACAAGTTTCAGGACTAAAGTCCTAAATATTGTCTTGTCAATTCTTTCAGAATGAAGATTACCCCTTAGCTAAGATAAAATTTTCTTTGCATTAGAGTTCAGCAGTATGGTCATATGACTGGTTGAAAATATGAGGCCGTTCTCTCTTCTGCACTGCCAAATGCAGTTCTCAACTGAGTTATCAGTACTATGCCCAAAAAGCTTAGTCACTCAACTTAACTTTACAAGGTTAGAATACCTGATTTTTATTAGTAATTCTATTAAATAACAAGATTAATATAATTACAAGATTTCTAAAGAGAATCATATATTTGGCTAACAGTCCTGTAACAAACATCTTTCTCCTTGGCCACAAATGAGAATGTTGATTTCACTTATTTCATTCCCAGTAAACTACCAACAGAATATTGTGGGTTGATACATTAACTGTGTCTTAATTATTTTTGTATAAAAAAATTATTTCCAAAAAAAAAAAAGAAACTACTAAAAAGAGAAGACAGGAGATCTGAATCTCAAGTATGGCTGTAAGCCTAACCAACCATGTAGTCTTCACTGAACCATTTATAAGTATCTCCTATGAACTGAGGCTCAGCAAGACGAGGTAATTCCCCCACGTTAAGGCTAAGTAGCCAGGCCAGGTCTCTCCACACTTCAAAAAGTGTGATCTTCCTATTACATCAACCTGTCCACAAAGGCATAACACTTTATAGCATAAGAAAAATATCACAACCTGATAAAATATGTTAGCCCTATCAACAGGAAGAACTAAATTATTATTTCAAGTCATAAGAGTCAATAGTGCCCACTGCCGTGGTTCACACCTGTAATCCCAGCACTTTGGGAGGCTGAGATGGGAGGATCACATGAGGCCAGGAGCTGGCAACAAGGCTGGGGAACATAGCCAGACCCTGTATCAACAAAAAATAATAAGCTGGGTATGCTGGCACACTTGTAGCCCTAGCTATTTTGGAAGCTGAGGCAGGAGGATCACTTGAACCCAGGAGTTAGAGTTTGTAGTCAGCACCACTGCACTCCAACCTGGGCAACAGAGCAAGACCCTGTCTCAAAAAAAAAAAAAAGTCAATGGAGTATCACTCCAAAACTTCAATTATCTGCCCAATGGCAAATGAATATTCAGTACTGTAGACTGGTCATATAATGCATGAAACCAAAGGAACTTACTTTATGGAGCCATTCTCTCCTTTAATTCATAGTGGTGATGGCTGCACAAGTTGGTAAATATGGTTTTAAAAACTGAACTTTACATTTTGAAAGTGTGAATTTTATGGTAAGTGAACTATATCTCAATAAAAAAGCTAATTTGTTATTTTTATAATTTTCAACTAGGCTCTTGAACATACTTCTCCACCAAAAAAAGCATGGATTAATGAGTATGAGATAAGCACAACTAGGTATTTTCTCCAGAAACAGGGTAAGTCAAAGAAATGACGCATCTGAAGCTATTACACTGCAGCATAATTCCTCCTAATTCTGCCTGCCATTAAGCATATTACCAGCTCTCATACCAAGCTCTGTATCTCCAGCATAAATCATTGGTTACTTGTTTTACTGTGGGCTCAAGATAGCAAGCAAATATGTTTTCACAGCAACACTTAAAATTCTAATTCAATCCATGAGTAGTATAATATATATGTAAAATGATCCAGAACTTGTTGGCTTTCATTATTTAAAACCCTGTGATTGAAATACAGTAGCATATACCCTTGTTTTTCTGTATTCGAATTGCTATAATTTATACTATATCATTAGGAAATACAAGCAAAATCATTAGTAACATTGTACAGATGGTATGTAATACTCAAATAAAACTCAAAGTAGAAATATAAATGTAAAAAACTTAGAATTCTCTACTTTCTCTTTCTAATAAAAAATTAACAAAAGATAAATTTCAGAAATAAATAAAATTTGAAGGTTAAAGTGCATTAAATAAAGCAGAAGATTCCAAAAGATCTTTTGGAAGGAAAAAAAGAAAAGAGTATTAAAGCACATGAGACTCTGAATTGATTTATTAAAGTGCTCGCTACATTTCTGCACATTAAATGCCAACTAGGAAAATAAAAAACTTAGAGACCATATTTCATCAGAGTAATCCAAGAATCCATGAAGAAATTACACAATCATATGAATGTTTCCTTCTGCCATGAAGAAAAGAGGGGATAAACACTTTTTTAAGACAAGATGTTTACTGAACCTTCATGAATGATGAACTCTCTCCAGGATGAACCTTCTTGATCTATGGCGGTCGTATCTGGCACTGGGCTTGACTTAGACTTAGTACCTCCCTAAAAGGCGGATTTTCACAAATTAGAAAATAAGAAGTGAAAGTCAACAGAAATCTTCCTTTGGTTTGTTGTACAACAATGTTCCATTTACAAGTTCCAGCTGAATGTTCCTAAACCTTGCCCCACTCCAGTACAAGAAAAGGTATTACCCTAATACTCAAGCAATATTCTTAAAGTGATAGACACAAGTTATCATTTATTTCCTCGCTGAAAGGGAGGGCAAGAGTACAAATGCCATCATACAAATACTACTTTATAGGTGAAACAGGCATCTTATGTCAGAAAATAAAAACAAACAATGTAAAGTTCGGCCAGGCGCGGTGGCTCACGCCTGTAATCCTAGCACTCTGGGAGGCCGAGGCAGGCAGATTGTTAGAGCTCAGGAGTTCGAGACCAGCCTGAGCAAGAGCGAGACCCCGTTTCTACTAAAAATAGAAAGAAATTAATCGGCCAACTATAAATATATAAAAAAAATTAGCCGGGCATGGTGGCGCATGCCTGTAATCCCAGCTACTCAGGAGGCTGAGGGTGGCGGATCGTTTGAGCTCAGGAGTTTGAGACCAGCCTGAGCAAGAGCGAGACCCCATCTCTACTAAAAATAGAAAGAAATTAATCGGACAACTAAAAGAAAAAATTAGCCGGGCATGGTGGCGCATGCCTGTAATCCCTGCTACTTGGGAGGCTGAGGCAGAAGGATTGCTTGAGCCCAGGAGTTTGAGGTTGCTGTGAGCTAGGCTGACGCCATGGCACTCTAGCTCGGAAAAAAAAAAAAAGAATGTAAAGTTCTTTTTCTGTATTATTGCTTATTTAGGCTTTAGGCCAATAATGGTAATGTCAGTGAATTTATGCTTTCCCACTTTCTTCTTGTTTCTACATAGTTTTGACAATGAAAAAGGAAGTTAACTTGTATAATACGTAAGAATAATGGCAGATATTCCACACTATACCCTATTTTACAAAGATACTATACATGATTTCTCAAAAAAAGCACTTTTAAAATACAGTTGCTTTGGAAATAGCTATAGTCCTTTAACATTACTTCTGACCCATAGGGATATGTCTTTCAAAAATTAAAAAAACTCAGACTGGGCAAGGAGGCTCACACCTTTAATCCTAGCATTCTGGGAGGCTGAGGGGGGAGAATTGCTTGAGCTCAGGAGTTCAAGACCAGCCTCAGCAAGAGCAAGACCCTGTCTCTACTAAAAATAGAAAAATTAGCAGGACGTGGTGGCATGCGCCTATAGTCCCAGCTACTCAGGAGGCTGAGGCAGGAGGATCACTTGAGCCCAGGAGTTTGAGACTGCAGTGAGCAATGATGATGCTACTGTACTCTAGCTGGGGCACCAGAGCGAGACTCTTGTCTCAAAAAAAAAAAAAAAAAACAATAGTAGTAGTAGCACTCCACCACACCCGGCCTAGGAAGAGATTCTTCTCTATCCACAGCCAACAAACCCAAGCTAAAGCATGCTTACACTGAACCAGTGGATCAAGACTATCAATATACCAAAGGAGAGATTTAGTTATGGTATCTAGAAATAAGTCAAAGTATTTTCTGATAGCAAAGACACCCAAGTTTAACAGAAGAAATAACTTCACAAAGTGAAGAATCATGCTTAATTCATCAACAAACCAAATTATAGTTGGAAAGTACCCATAGTTCTAGTCAACCTAACATGAGATGCAGGGATTCCATATACCTAGTATACTCTACTCCACAGGAAAACCATTCAAACATCTGAGAGCTGCCAACAAGTCTCCTTTTAGTCTCTTCTAGGTGAAACATTCACACTTCCTTTGACTAGTCATCAAGAGACAGATGTGGTTCGAGACCAGCCTCAGCAAGAGCGAGACCCCGTCTCTACTAAAAAAAATAGAAAGAAATTGGCTGGACAGCTAAAAATATACAGAAAAAATTAGCCGGGCATGGTGGCGCATTCCTGTAGTCCCAGCTACTCGGGAGGCTGAGGCAGTAGGATCACTTGAGCCCAGGAGTTTGAGGTTGCTATGAGCTAGGCTAACTCCACGGCACTCACTCTAGCCAGGGCAACAGAGTGAGACTCTGTCTCAAAAAAACAAAACAAAACAAAACAAAAACAAAAACAAAAAACAAGAGACAGATGTGGTAGATCACAGAGTAAAGTGGAACAGACACACTTTTCTATAATCAATGCAACCTTAGATTATGTAATTTTTCTTCACTTAACTCTCCTTGCTAATTTATGTTGTCTGTAATAAACTATCTTCCATGTGTTTTCTTTCATCTAAAATTGCTATGAAGTCAAATCTTACTCATTCTGTACATAATTAATCATGTGACTCTAAGACTTTATATTTGTACCTACTTAATTTCATCATGCTGATTCTGATCTATTTCATTATGACATCTATCTTATACTTTACTTTTTCAACTAAGTTTCCCAGTAGTCTTTGCAAGGCTAAGAATTTCAAATTTAAAGCATTGGGAGAAAAATACTGAATAGGTCAGAACTAAAGAAAGCACTGTGACACTCCAGCAGACATTACTCAAATTCTACATCCATATACTATCACTCTGAGTGATCAAACAGCTGCAAACTTCACCTTTATTATATCATTATCCAAAAAGGATCATAAATACCTTGATGAAATCAAACAATTTGCAGTCTGTATACACAGGGAGTCACAGTAGGAGTATATACAGACCTTTGGTGTATAACTGGTAAGAAAAAAATTTTTTCATTATGCTTGAGAGATTAGCCATCTGCTGAAGTTATAATTTGTAAACGAAAAACTTATAAATGAAGTCATGAATTACAAATTAAAAAATGGAATAAGGTTGAGAAGATTTAGGAAATAAGCAACCAAGCCCAATGAAAATATTAACTGTGAATTCTCAGGCCTAGAATGTAACAAAAGAATATAAATGCTAGTTTTATATGGTAAGCTGTCTGAAGAAACAAGGTAAACACCAAAAAGGAAACGGGTTTAAGAATGGAGGCATTCCATCCAGCCAAGATGGAATAAGCCCACTATAGCCTTTCACTGATTACAACTAAAAACTCAACATACAAAAAGCAATATACCTGAAGACTCACTCTGAGAAGTAACAAAAATAGGCAGATTGTAGAAAGAAATAAATAGTTGGTAAATGTCCCCCATGGGAGAGAGGGTTTCGTTGCTGCTGACCCATTCATTTTAGACCCTTTTCTCTACAGACTTTGCCTTGAGGATAGGCCCCAGTCATGGAACTACACAACAGAGCAGCAATGCAAGAGGCTAAAATTCCAGTAGAGACCCCCTTCTTTCTGGACAGAGGAATGGAAGAAAGAGCCATTACGGGCTAAAGAGTACTGGGAGGAATTCCAAAGAAGAAAACTGGAAAAGAAGGACCCCCAAACTTTTTGTATGAACCCACAAAAATCCTATGCTCATCCCAAGTTGTATATAAAAGAGACAGATCCAAAGCAGCATTTCAAGAAAAGGGCTGAAAATGAACTAAGATTAAAACTGCCCATTCCCCACAGGAGCAAGACAAAACTTGAGCTCAAAAACTAATCATGTTGATTTTATGCTCGAAATTAAAAAAAAAAAAAAATTCCATTTTCTGTAGGATTATACCAAGACCCAGAATTTACAAAATAAAATTTTAAATGTCCAGAGTACAATCTAAAACGATTTGACATACAAAATTAAGACAATATAACCAATTTTCAAGAATTTGCAGTTAGGGCTAGACATGCTGGCTCACACCTGTAATCCCAGCACTTTGGGAGGGAGAGGTGGGAGAAGAAAAGGAGGACAAAGAAAAGAAAGAAAAACAATTTTTTTAAATGACAAGAGAATAGGGAAGCAAAGATGGAAAACTAAATAATATGAAAGTTCACTGTAGTAAATTATAAGTTGTTAATTTATTCTATTGGTCAACAAACTTTTCTTATGAGGTCAGGTAGTAAATATCTATGCATATATGGGACTTGTATAACCCTTAGGCCATATGGTATCTGTCACAAATGCTCTACTATGCTGTTGTAATGTAAAAGGAGCTATAGAAAATACATTAAATGAATTGTGTTCCAATAAAACTCTACTTATAAAAATAGGGAGCCAACCAGTGGAACACAGATTGCCAATCCTGAGTTTTACCTAATAAGAGTTTTCCCCAATACTCTTGGGGAAGACTGCCAGCTTCAGATAAATACTACGATTACATAATACATCAAGAAACACAAACTTTAAGTTTCCAAATATTAATTAAATTCATTCATGATACAGATGGAAGAAGAGTTATAGTGCTATGTTTATACACAATGATAGATTCTTCAAATCATTAATAAAAATTTGATGGTATTATTTGAAACAATTAGCGTGTACATATGGCTTAAACTCACACTAGGCTTTTAGTAATTTTAAAAATGACTGATACGCCAATAACCACATCAAAATGTTAATTCAGTAATGATGACAGTGAATGCTTAAGTAATTTTACACCATAATGTCAAGTAATTTAAAAATTAAAACAAAAGAAATGGGGGCGGGCACTGTGGCTCACGCCTATAATTCTAACATTCTGGGAGGCCAAGGCAGGTGGATTGCTTGAGTTCAGGAGTTTGATACCAGCCTGAGCACGAGCGAGACCCCATCTCTACTAAAAATAGAAAAAAATTAGCTGGGCAACTAAAAATATAGAAAAAATTAGCCAGGCATGGTGGCTCATGCCTGTAGTACCAGCTACTAGGGAGGCTGAGGCAGGAGGATCGCTTGAGCCCAGGAGTCTGACATGGTTGTGAGCTAGGATGATGCCACGGCACTCTAGCCTGGGTGACAAAGTGAGACTCTGTCTCAAAAAAAAGAAGGAAATATTAACATATCCATCCATACAGTAAATGAAACAGGATGACAAATATATTTCATTTCAATTTTCTTTCCTATTACACCACCTTCACTAATACTAAAAATTTATATTAAAACCGACTATCTCAGATTATGCTTTTTATTCTGACAAATTTACAAAATTTGTAAATTACAAATTTACAAAAAATATTTGGATGTATTTCTTGAAATCGGTTAATATTTATAAAAATACTTATCTCCCCACGGTACCATGCTTCGTTAATGCTCCTTAATGCTTTTAAGATAAACATAGTTGTAGTTTAACATTTTATAATAATAGACTAAAAAATAGCAATCCAGTGGCACAGTCCACATGGTCTGCATTACTCCTTTAATGCTTTCTATTCACATTCCCTGTCCGCTTCCACACTCTTCACTACTACAAGGTACCCAGTCCCTTACACCAGCGGTCCCCAATCTTTTCGGCACCAGGGACTATTTTCATTTTTCCACAGACCAGGGTGGGGGGTGGGGTGGGATGGATTTGGGATCATTCAAGTGCATTATATTTACTGTGCACTTTATTTCTACTATTATTATTATATAAAATGAAATAATTATACAACTCACCATAGGTTGGGGACCCCTGACCTATACCCAATGTTCACTATTTAAAAGGCAAGCAGGAGGCTGGGCGCGGTGGCTCACGCCTGTAATCCTAGCTCTCTGGGAGGCCAGGCAGGCGGACTGTTTGAGCTCAGGAGTTCGAAACCAGCCTGAGCAAGAGCGAGACCCTGTCTCTACTAAAATTAGAAAGAAATTAATTGGACAACTAAAAATATATAGAAAAAATTAGCCGGGCATGGTGGCGCATGCCTGTAGTCCCAGCTACTCGGGAGGCTGAGGCAGAAGGATCGCTTGAGCCCAGGAGTCTGAGGTTGCTGTGAGCTAGGATGATGCCATGGCACTCACTCTAGCCCGGGCAACAGAGTGAGACTCTGTCCCAAAAAAAAAAAAAAAAAGGCAAGCAGGCAGCCGAAAAGGAATGTAAATCCTCGCTACTCCCTAACTACCATTCAACTTATATAAATCCTATTTTAAGAGGATTGTAGAAAATTCACAAAGAATTCCCAAGAGAACAGTAAAAGTGATTGATTTCATCCGAAGAAGGATGGATAAATGATGACTGTAAGAATAGGCTCAAAGCTGTGGAAGGAAGAAAAAGAAGAGGAACAAGAATGAAGAAACAAGATCCATTTCCCCGTGTTTAAAATGATCAAAATCCTACTTTCCTATGAACAGCATCTACACAGAATCCCCTACCACTTTTTGGTGCAGGGGCTTTGGAGGCAGATAATCTGGGGTTCCATTTCTAGCTTTAGCCCTTAGTAAACTGTGTAGTCATAGTTAACCTCTAAGCACCAGCTTCCTCAATTACAAAATGGGGATAGTAAAAACATCCATAAATTGCTCTGAGGATTAACTAAATCGCTACATGAAATACTCTGCACAATGCCTAGTATCTGACATTCAATCCCTGTTAATTCCCCCTTCTACTCCCAAATGAGAAGTAATATGATTACAACCATGGCCAGGAAAGTGGTACTAGAAAGATAAATGCTTAAAGAAGCCTGATTAAAAGCAGCTAGTAACCTCCTTCTTCATCCATTCTGAACAAATATATTATGAGTAGCTACAAAGTAGTAAACCAGATAGATAACATTACCATGCCTATGTCTATGGTATTTATATTCTATTGGGAGTAGATAGATCAAAAGTCAATAAACAAACCAGATGACTAAAATAGTGAAAAAGATATGAAGAAAATAATAAAAATGGCATGAGAGGAAGGTAACAGTATTCTAGATAAAGTAGAAGTAACATCTGAATTGAGATCTGAATGATGAAAATAAGCTCATCCTATGAATAGCAAGAGAAAGAGTATTCCAGGAAAGGGAGCATCAAATACAAAGGGCTTAGGTGGAAAACGGCTGTGTTCAAGGATAATGGGAGACTGGAGTGAAGGGAGCTATGCAGAAAGTAGCAATCACAGAGTTTGAAAATTTAAGCAGGAGCTATTAATTAATACATCACTCGGAGGCTTATAGGGCCAGGTAAGCAGTATGAATTCTTCTATGACTGACAGGCAACAATGGCAGGGTTTAAACAGAAGAGGCCTACAATATTAATTTAATATTATTTTTAAAGACTACTCTGAACAATGAACTGGAGAAAGGAAGGAGAGGAACAAAGAAAACTAGTTGGGAGGCTATAGCAGTTGTATAGATAAAAGATGACAGTAGCCTGGAAGGGAGGATAGCAGAAATGAATGCAGAGAAAAGTCCAAGTTTAAATAATAAAACCAACAAGATTTGCTACTGCATAAGAGAAGAGGCATAAAGAAAAGTAATAATCAAGAATAGGTGGCCGAGCGCGGTGGCTCGCGCCTGTAATCCTAGCACTCTGGGAGGCCGAGGAGGGTGGATTGTTTGAGCTCAGGAGTTCGAAACCAGCCTGAGCAAGAGCGAGACCCCGTCTCTACTGAAAATAGAAAGAAATTAATCGGATAACTA
>NW_012151953.1:171013-197918 GCF_000956105.1 Propithecus coquereli | reverse complement strand
AAGATAATTTATAGGCCAGGCGAGCTGGCTCACGCCTGTAATCCTAGTATTCTGGGAGGCCGAGGCGGGAGGATCCCTTGAGATCAGGAGTTTGAGACCAACCTCAGCAAGAGCGAGACTCCATCTCTACTAAAATAGAAAAAATTAGCCAGGTGTGGTGGCATGCACCTGTAGTCCCAGCTACTCTAGAGGCTGAGCCCAGGAGTCTGAGGTTGCTTTGAGCTAGGCTAACGCCACGGCACTCTAGCCTGGGCGACACAATGAGACTGTCTCCAATCAGTCAATAAAAATAACATTTTTAAAAAAAGAATAGTTTATAGTTGTGTCCTGAGCAGCTAAGTAGGCAGAGGTACTATTTGCCAAAACTGGTAAGGAACAGGTTGAAGTAGGAATGCAAATGAAATCGTAAGTTCTATTTTAGACACAGAAATTCTGAAATGCCTATTGGAAATCCAGGAAGAGATATAAATACACAAATTAGATATCTGAATATGCAATTTAGGCTAAAACTCTGATGCAAAGATACAAATTTGAAAGTCATGAACATAAAAATAGTATTTAATACCAAAAAAAACAAAGGAAGAAGGCAAAAGACCTAACAATAAGACAAAGGACGAATTAGTAAAGTACCCTGTAGACAAGTAGCCAGTGAAGTAGGAAGGAGGAAAACCAACAGACGGTGTGTTGTTTGGGTAGCCAAGGACCACATCACTATTCAGAAAAGTCAATATTGTGTCCATAATGTTCCCTTTCCATGCTACTGTTGACACATGAAGGCAAAGGCAACTAACCTGCCAGCCATCCAGAAAGCCAGAGAATCAAGTTTCAGATCATACTGGCTACTATATCCTATCCAGTGTATTGCTAAAATCTCTTTGGCATTTAAAACAAAAAAAACGTATGAAAAAATATAAACTCTCTCCTGGAATGAAATAATACAATTAAAGCATCGAACAGTGGCTGGTACATAGCAAACTTCAATAAATATTAGTTACCATAGTGGTTACTTTTAAAACTATCCAGTTTTTAAAATGGCTTAGCATTTACAGTCACAAGTTTTGTAGGCTAAGAAATAATATGAGTTCTGAGGCTCCCAAGCGAGAGACTCTACAAGATAGCTATACTCTTAATAGGTTTGTCAAATTTATAAAGTTTTATTAAGGAATCAAGTGAAGCCTGGGAAACACAGCCAGACCCCATCTTGAAAAAAAAAATTTAGCTGGGTGTGGTGGCACACACCTGTAATCCCAGCTACTGAGGAAGTTGAGGTGGGAGGATCACTTGAGCCCAGGAGTTCCAGGCTTCAGTGAGCTATGATCATGCCAGTGCAGCCTAGCGTGGGCAAGAGAGTGAGACACTGTCTCAAAACAAAACAAAACAACACAAAATAAAACAAAACAAAAAGTGATACCATTAGCATAAGCATTATAGCTATTCATACAAGTTATAACAATTTTTTTTTTTTGAGGCAGGTCTCACTCTGTCACCCAGGATGGAGTGCAGTGGTACAATCATAGCTCACTGAAGCTTTGAACTCCTGGCCTCAAGCGATCCTCCTGTCTCAGCCTCCCAAAGAGCTGGGATTACAGGTGTGAGAGTCACTGTGCCTGGCCAGTTATAACCATTTTTTAAAGAAAGGAAGACTAAGCTATAATTTCTTACTACAGTGAGAGGGAGATTGGACAAGAACGGAGTCATGCTTGATTTTATTCTGATATATACAGCTTTAGTAAGTTATTTGTGTTCCTCAGACTTAGGTCTGAGAAACAGACCTATCTGTCAAGGCTCACTGTCACTCCTGATATAGGTAATTAAGTACAGAAAAGGTTAACACAATCCTTAAAGGTAGATAAAAAGGGCAAATGAATGATGCATATCAACCTCACTACCCAGGGCGATCACCAAATCCCAAGAGTGTAAAACTTCTCATTAAAAAAAAAAATCAGAAAATATAACAATTTTACTCTTACCTATAATCATAAAAAATAAGGTTCAGATCCTTCTATTATGTAATCATATACAGATTTTGTAAAAAGATGCAATCTTAGACTAAACAAAGGAAATCTGACCACTCGCTATTTAAGAAACCATCTCTTAAGTAATAGCCATGAGGAAGGTCAAAAATAACCCTGTGTATATAGAACAGATATACGATCAACTGTATTATTCAAAAATCAATAACCTATGTTACATATATAAACACATATCACTACTTCTGTTATCTATTTCACTGGTCATAAGTAAGATTACTACAGAGTGCAGGAAGGAGGGGAAGGATGACACAATTTTATACAAAATATATACAATTTGGTTGTCAATGTTATTATTCCTTTACAACATTCCACTGCAGGACACTATTAAGTTTAGTAAGGTATTTCATTTTATCATTAATTTTTGAAAATGAAGGCTTAAATATAAGTACTAATATAAATACAAAAATATGTTTTAAAAAACCAAGTTTTTATCTTTTTTTAACTACAAGGTTTTTGTTCCCTTATTTTGTTTCAGTCCTGTTTATAGTAGAGTTTGTTTTTCCATTATTTTACTTTATTTATGCCTTGCTTTATTTCGCAATGGATTTAGAGGTAGCTTACAAAAAACCCCACATATAATGGAATATTTAAATGTAAATAAATAAGTAGGACAAAGACTAGCAGGCTATAAGGTCCCAAAATATTGCAAAAATTTGGCCATTAATTTGGCTCTAAGCTTCCAAGTAGCCAGATAAAAAGAGAAATCATTTACATCATTCCTAGTACTTAATTTAAAGAGTAGAGGGGTCATTTCTATGTAGTATTAATAATTCTTCTAGGGATTAATATTAAAGGATTAACATTGAAATGAAAAGAGTATAGTCCATTTCAACAGACGCTATCACAAATTTTAAAATAGAAACTTTTTAAAATATAAAGGTACACAAGCATAATAATAAAGTATATCTTCTTTTCAAAATGATAATTTGATGAAGAAGCAGGTCAATTTGTATTCAAATCTACTGAATTCTCTGGAGGGAGCTCTTATTTCAACATCCAAATGCTGTAATTCAGCGAAGGTTTTCAAAATACTGTATTATTCAACTACTATATCTAGTACACTGCTGTTTCTTCCTTACTGTATGCATCTGATCTATGCCAAAGGACTTGACTTTCTTAAACTACGAGTGTAAAAAACAAAAACACGTAGCTTACCTAAGACTGGTACTTTGAATCAATCTTAGAGAGTTATTTTTCTGGAGAAAAGGTTCAAGGCAAGAACTTTCATTTCAGGCTCCTATTAAATCAAGTAATGAAAATTTAATTTCATGAGCAATAATCTTAATCTGTCAGTGAATGTAAACACAAGATGTATTTTAGGACAGAATGAACTATTTCGGTTACTTTTAGACTGTGTTGCATGTTCCTAAGTACTGACGAACAAGCGGCACTCTAGAAGAGCATGGACTTTGAAGTTAGAAAACACCAAAATTTGGATCCCAGATTCATCATTTGCTAGGCAGATCATCTCGGGAAAATGATGTGATCTCCCCAATCCTCAGTTTCCTCATCAATACTCTGTGGGACTGCTGGGAACATTTAACAAAATAAGGCCTGTGATGGGTTTAGTAGGCAATATTTAATTTTTATAAGTAGCTCTTCCATAATGATCATGATTTTTCCTTTCTCTGGACTGTCCAGATGACAAAGCTTTAAGACATCTCTCCCAGATTCCTACTAATTCCCTAACGGCACCAAGAGCTCTCCTAACTTCATTCTTTAGAGCTTAGAAAAGCTAGAATAAAAGGTAACAGTGAGGGAAAAGTAGGTCTTTGGGAGCATCTGACATATATATATCATGACATACAAAAAGAGAAGCTAAAAAGAATGCAACCTGCTCAATATCTGACAAAATTCTGGAAGACACTGATCAATCTTTGCACTCTGGATGGTGAGCTTTTACAGGTATTATTCACTTTTGAAAGAATTTCTGCTATGAAATTTGTTAATTCTGATTTAACTAGCTCCTCCCAAGCTGAATGGCTTATCAGATGTGGAGTAATAACAATCCTCAGCTTAAAGTAGTTTACACAGAAGAGGTACTGGAGAAAACTGCTTTGCTTATTTACATCTGAATAATTAGTGTAATTAGCCAAATTAATTCATCCAATTGTCACATGCCAAAAGATCTAGATTATTGAATATACGTGTTCCTACCATACCAGCTATAAAGGAGAATTATGGGGGAAATGATTACCCCTTCTATTAGCAAAACTTATCTCCAAAGCCCCCACCCACTTAAAAATTTTGATTACATCAAATTCTCCTCCTTAAAGAAAAATAATCTGATGAATTTCAATGCCAACATAAAATATCAACTAGCACCACTCAGGAAATTAATTCTTTTCCTTCCTTCTCTAGTCATCATTCTTAATGATATCAAAGTATACTGGAAACATTTTTTCCTCACTCCATCTACTTGCAAATTCATATCCAATCTCAATTGAAAACCATTCTGCAAGTCCATCTCACTCCACTTAGAGAAACCCAAGAGAGCAGATCCTCTAGTGACTGGCAATAAATAAATATAACAGAAGTCAATATTTGATCACAAAGCAAAAAAGTAGATTAGGTTATCTTTACTTTTGGTTAAAATAACATCAAGAAGGAGAATACAAACTTTTACATCATTTAAAATTTATTTCCAATATTTAATTAAAATGCCCTTACTGAGAAAAAATCCTACAAGCTATCAAAACTCTAAAAACATTTCTTGGGATAGAGGCCCACGTGAAGTCAATGTTATTTTATTTCGTTTTTTTAAGATATGAAAATCATACTGGCAATGTTTTCATTTCTCATTCTAGATATACCCAATTCTCACAAAGATGTTTTCTTTCTTACAACATTCAGCAGCATTTCTTTTCAACATAAAACTCTGAGAGGAAAGCATATTATGATAAAAAGATTATCAAATAGAAAGTTTTTCAGCAGATTTTATGTTCTTATGTAGAATGGGCATACTCAAGATGACTTTCTTCCATAAATTCCAGTGCAATGTAACCACTATGTATGTATCCAGTGTCTCATGTTCAAATTTAAGAGTCTACCAAAAACTTTTTTAAACAATCAAATGTCACTTTTCAAAGATGGCTACATTATAAAGTGATTTTAAAATAAATGTGAGTGGTAAAACCAGAAAGGTATGAATATCTTGAAAGCTGAAAAAGAACAAAAGGGGCATAGAAGAGAACTATTTGAAATATAATACAAACATACCAATAACTTTCTGCTATCTTTCTAATGAAAATATTCCCAAATCAAAGGAAGTCATTTGTTATCTGACATGTACTCAACAATCAGTATTAAATTCAAGAATATCTACATACTGACTCCTATCACTTAACAGATTAACTTTTCTTCATCCACGTCAATTTAACAGCATACCTTAGCATAAAAGATCAACTGATACTTTAATAAAAAGAAATTTACAGTTGGCTCTAATATATTTTGTTATGTATAATATTCAAAGGATAGGTACATAAAAATTCTAAAACTGTATATTTCAAATCAAACAATGTTACTGGATTTTGAACATTTAATCATGAAAGGTACTCCTATTCTGCCCATTGATCCGTCTCTCTCTCAGTATCCCATGCTGTTTACATGAAAGTTCCAGACCAATTTATCTCCAAGTCAAGCTAAGGTAGAGCTTGTCTCCTTCTAAACTTAATGATTGAGTCAATTAAGGATGCTGGATACTTTCTAGCTCTACAAATTACACATGAACAAAAATCTTATGAAAATGCTTAAGTAGGCAATCTAGATAGACACTTGAGATCTACTGCCTGTTAACTATTTAGCTAAACAGGCTATATATGGTATTTCCATCTATTAAAAAACAAAAAGCTGCATACAATTCTAAATACATGAGAAGCCTTGAAAAATGTTAATTATATAAAGGCAAAAGGTGAAATTCAACTTGCCCTAGGTTACACAGCTTAGAAAGTGTAAAACCAAGGTTAAAATCTGTAACCTCACATTAAATTTTACTACTCTTACATTTTTTAAGGACTATGAACAATTTCTATGAGTGTTTGGTACCTAGAAATATTTAATGAATTTGATGCCTTTGTAAATATTTGTAAAGCTTTACAGTATGCATAAATATGCACATAACATCTCTGAAAGTGAACATAAGAAACTGACAACAGTGGCTACCTCTGAGAAAGAGAACTAGAGAACTGAAAATGAGAAAGAGATTTATTTTTCACTCCATATGCTCTTTTTTTCCATTTAACTTTATCATCACCGGCAAATATAATATTTTTAATATATAACTAAAAATTGCTAAGTTAAAAGATGCTTATCGGCCGGGCGCGGTGGCTCACGCCTGTAATCCTAGCTCTCTGGGAGGCCAAGGTGGGCGGACTGTTTGAGCTCAGGAGTTCGAGACCAGCCTGAGCAAGAGCGAGACCCCGTCTCTACTAAAAATAGAAATTGGCTGGACAACTAAAAATATATAGAAAAAATCAGCCAGGCATGGTGGCGCATGCCTGTAGTCCCAGCTACTCGGGAGGCTGAGGCAGGAGGATGGCTTGGGCCCAGGAGTTTGAGGTTGCTGTGAGCTAGGACGAAGCCACGGCACTCTAGCCCGGGCAACACAGTGAGACTCTGTCTCAAAAAAAAAAAAAAAAAAAAGATGCTTATCATAAGACTGGTGAAGATAAATGTTAACAAAAACGTATCTTACTTGTATAAATAAGTATAACGTATCTAAATCGATACTGGGAAATATGCTTTGCCCCAAACGACCATTTCATCATAATAGCTACGTACTGTTCAAACTAACTGGAAGGAGGAAGAAGTAGGCTCAAGATAGTGAGAATATGCAAAAGAAAATTTTTAACTAAAATTTAAGTAATTCCTGTTTATATAACATTTAAACATGGAAATCAGTAGTGTTTTCTATTTTTTTTTAATTTTTGATCAGCTTTCTCAGGTTGAACTGTTATCTACTTTCTAATCATCATATATATAAATAAAATACAATATGTGTGGAGGGGTTATATACAGACATACAGTCTCATCATTCCTGCACTTAATTTATACAAATTCAACCACATCATGGGGAAAGTAAAGGGGAAGAGAAAGAAAAATGTGAAGAGTGCTGACATGTGTCATTCTACTCAAGGAATATATCATATGCTCCAGAGTCAGCATAAGACTTAGAAGTAAACTAATTTCTTTGGTTCTCAAGATCCTAAGTGTGACTCTAATATCAAGTACATAATTTCTTATATAGTCTGGCCCCTAAATAACAGAATTGCCCTGTGCTCAGACAGGGAAGAAACATAACCCAGAAGAAAAAGTGATTGTGCTGGACTTAGACACAGTAAGGTAATATCTGACATGACACTTTAAAAAGGTTTTCAAAAGTACTTTTGGCTCTAGGCAGCTTCGGAATCAACCATCCCCCACACCAGTACACAACTGCACAACTGTGTATAAAATAACCCAACCGCTCTCTCCCATTACTCCATTTCCAACTTTGCTCTAGGAACAAACCAGTTACATCAGTTACATTCTTTTTTTTTTTTTTTTTTTTTTGAGACAAGGTCTCACACTGCTGCCCCAGCTAGAGTGTAGTGGCATCATCATATCTGACTGAAACCTCAAATTCTTGAGCTCAAGCAATCCTCCTGTCTCAGCCTCCTGAGTAGGTGGGACTACAGGCATGCGCCACCATGCCCAGCTAGTTTTTTTTGTAGAGGCAAGGTCTTGCTATGTTGTTCAGGCTGGTCTACAACTCCTGGGGTCAAGCGATCCTCCCACTCAGCCTCCCAAAGTGCTAGGATTGTAAGCGTGAGCCACAGCCTGGCCCAAACCAGCTACATTCTTATCAATAATCTCCGCAAAGGTGAATATAATGATGCTATCCAAAAACCAACATGTTGTATACTATTATAATAAGGTATATTGTATTATTTTAATTCAAGAAAACAAATCCTACTGGTTAAAGTTGGTCAATTTATACTATCTCTACCCTACAGTCCAACTGTTAACTAATATGCAAGTTAATTACTGGTATACAATTTTAGCCCACAAATTAATTTAATTACCTCTCTATACCAATTTTATAAATTTTCTAGAAGCCATCTTCACCTTCCCTTTCCCAAAGCAATGGCCACCACACAAATTCAGATCTTTATTTCTTCTTTTGTGGTCTCTATTTGAAGTAGCTGCTTGGATTTTCCTGACTAGTCTCCTCTTTGATTCATACAGTACAATATTTTGAGACAAATCAATCCCTATGGGCCAGGTGCAGTAGCTCATGCCTGTAATCCTAGCATTCTGGGAGGCCGAGGCAGGCATATTGCTTGAGCTCAGGAGTTCGAGACCAGCCTTAGCAAGAGCAAGACACCGTCTCTACTAAAAATAGAAAAATTAGCTGGGCATGGTGGCATGTGCCTATAGTCCCAGCTACTCGGGAAGCTGAGGCAGGAGGATCGCTTCAGCCCAGGAGTTTGAAGTTGCTGTGAGCTATGATGAGGCCACGGCACTCTACTCAGGGCAACAGAGTGAGACCCTGTCTCAAAAAAAAAAAAAAAAAAAGAACTCAATCTTCATGAACATAATGATCATCAGTGAACAATAAATGACGTTCCAAATATTTTTTACCTCTATGCCCAAACCCTATGATTCAGTTACCACCAGTAAGTATCTGGGATCCCTACTTAACCTTTATTTCTACTTCCCAACACTTACCCTATTCTAAATAAAAAATACCAGGCTCTTTACTGTTGTTTGATCTTGCAACTCCCAATACGTGGAATGTCTTCCCTCCTTCCCTTTACTAATCTAAATTCTTTCAACTCCCAACTACTTCTCAAATTAGATTCCTGGTTTCCGTACTTTGTAATAAAAGATCACACGTTGCTTCCTTTCACTTAGCCTCAGTTATTCCATTTATTATTTGTAAAAGGAGATATGAAAAAATACCTCAAAGAACTGCTGTAAGGATTAAATGAAATAAATAATCCTTATGGAGAACTTAGTACATTGTAGGTGTTCAAGAAATGGTTCCTTCCAAGAGAGAACACTATTTGGACGCTGTTTTCTTGTTATTTCTTATGTTAACATCCTTTCTCCAGCTATACGATAGACTTTTTTGAAGAATCCCTGGCTGAAGAATTCACAGAAGAAAATTAGTTCCAAAGCTAATCAGAACCGAAAGCTGCTTACCGCTCTTTCTGTGTTGGTAAAAGATTTTAGGGTAGGGATTAATAATAATAAGCCCTGATATGAATGACCAAAAGGATCACGTTCTCATGTGAAGACTGGTAAAAAGCACATCGGGCATCAAAGTCAAACTAAGCATCTCCCCAAAAGAGTACAAACACTGCCTCCTCAAGCATCAAATCAAAGTTCTTAATCAAAATCCTGCCTCTCGGCCAGGCATGGTGGCTCACGCCTGTAATCCTAGCTCTCTGGGAGGCCGAGGCGGGTGGATTGTTTGAGCTCAGGAGTTTGAAACCACTCTGAGCAAGAGTGAGACCCCGTCTCTACTAAAATTAGAAAGAAATTAATCGGACAACTAAAAATATATAGAAAAAACTAGCCGGGCATGGTGGCGCATGCCTGTAGTCCCAGCTACTCGGGAGGCTGAGGCAGGAGGATCGCTTGAGCCCAGGAGTTTGACGTTGCTGTGAGCTAGTATGACGCCACGTCACTCTAGCCCGGGCAACACAGTGAGACTCTGTCTCAAAAAAAACAAACAAAAAAAATCCTGCCTCTTTCTTCTTGACAGCCTACCCAACTACAGTCAACACAGATTGACAGCCAAGAAAGGTAGCATCAACCCAGACATCCCAGGTTTAGAGAGACCTGTAAATATGTAGATAAAGGGGAAGAGGAAAAAAAAAAAGAACTAGGTGGAGAAGTAAGTGCTGACTTTTCAATTTTTCCTAACCCACTCATGGTGCCTGGGAGGAAGCAGACAGAACACTTCCTAACTTGGGAAAGTCACTTCACCTCCCCAAACTGCCATTTCCTCATAAATGGTAACAGCTGCCTCACAGAATTCTTAAGAAGATTAAGTAGGATGTATACGTCCTAGAATATGGCAGACAATCAACTGATCTTGTTTCTGTCAATTATGTCTTTAACTTCTATGTTATACTTGGAAAAGAAAAAGTAGAGGAGAAGAGGAAGAAAATCTTTATGCAAAGAAGAGGAAAGACATAAAAGAGATATAAGAGAAGACATAAGTGAATGTCATCTGTGATACAATTGTTAAATTAACTGACATTCAATCTAAGAAAAAAAGCAGGCCATTTTGGCAAACATTTTGTGTGAGTATAAACTCTAATATCAAGGTTCCCAATTCATATGCTGGCTGTACCACTTACTACTTGTATAATCTTAGGCAAGTTATTTTCTGAGCATCAATTTTCTTATCATAAATGAGAATAATAATAGTCCTTATACTTCTTAGGGTTGTAGTGAAAATTTAAAAATACTCGTCATATGCCAGACGTGGTGGCTCATGCCTGTAATCCTAGCACTCTGGGAGGCCAAGGCGGGAGGATTGCCTGAGCTCAGGAGTTGGAGACCAGCCTCAGCAAGAGCGAGACCCCATCTCTACTAAAAATAGAAATAAATTAGCCAGACACCTAAAAATAGAAAAAATTAGCTGAGCATCATTGGTGTGTGCCTGTAGTCCCTGCTACTTGGGAGGCTGAGGCAAGAGGACAGCTTGAGCCTAGGAGTTTGAGGTTGCTGTGAGCTAGGCTGACACCACGGCACTCACTCTAGCCAGGGCAACAGAGCAAGACTCTGTCTCAAAAAAAAAAAAAAAGGTAGCAATGCCAGCTTTCTCTGCTGTTTCTTCACTGCAGCCAGTCCACCTGGGCCCCAGACCATGGTCATATAATTCACCTTCTTCACTTCACCCTTGGGATCTTACACCTTTCCCAGGGTCATTCCCTAATATGTCCCTCACGTATCAATGCGATTCAAATCAGTAGAAAAACAAAGACCTCTTCCTCTTCATGTCTACTGTCCCTCTTTGCCTTTTCTCCAGCATCAGTCTTAAATAGCTGCATACCCACTTGATGAGATTTCTGTATAGACTGATCTCAATCTATACAGAGACAGAGAGACTGAGCCAGAAGCACCGACTCAGTCCAAGAACTCTGGATTGAATCACTCAACATACCACAGTAACCCTTTAATCTAAAAACTAAAACCAATAATCCAGCCAATACCAAGGTTTCAAAGAACTTGAATATACTTCAACTTGAAGCCCTGAATTTAAGTGAAACAAATTCAATTTCAGACTGTACCAAAGAGGTTTATTACAACACTTCTAATAATACTGACCTCAGGAGGCAGTTTATTTCCATCAGTTATCTAGAATACCAATTTGATTTTAGCATTCCAGTTCCTGTGCTTACTACCTATATGATTTCCAGGGCAAGTTTATTTAACATCTACAGGAATACCTAGGAGATAGTGCAAACTCAGTTCCAGAGCACCAGAAGAAAGCAAGTATGACAAGTGAATCACAAATTTTTTGGTTTCCCAGTGCACATAAAAGTTATGTTTCCACTATTCTGTTGTCTATTAAGTGTGCAATAGCATTATGTTTAAAAAAATGTACATATCTTAATTTAAAAATACTTTATTGCTAAAAAATGTTAATGATCTTCTCAGCCTTCAGTGAGCTATAATCTTTTTACAATGAAGGTCTTCCCTCAATGCTGCTGACTGATTAGGATGGTGGTTGCTAAAGGTTGGAGCGGCTATGGCAATTTCTTAAAGTAAGACAATGAAGTTTACCACATTGACTGACTCTTGCTTTCTTGAAAGATTTCTCTGTAGCATGCAATGCTGTTTGATAGTCTTTTACCCACAGTAGAACTTCTTCCAAACTTGGAGTCAATCATCTCAAACCCTGCCACTACTTTATCAACTAGGTTTACGTAATACGCTAAATCCTTTATTGTCATTTCAACAATGCTCATAGCATATTCATCAGGAATAGATTCTATCAAAAAAACACTTTTGTTGCTCATCCATAAGAAACAACTGTTCGAGTCTTACCATGAGATTGCAGCAATTCAATCATATCTTCAGGCTCCATTTCTAATTCTAATTTTCTTGCTATTTTACACACATCTGCAGTTACTTCCTCCACTGAAGTCTTGAACCACTCAAAGTTATCCATGAAGGCTAGAAGCAACTTCTCCCAAATGCCTGTTAAAGTTGATATTTTGACCTCCTCCCATGAAATATGAATGTTCTTAATGGCATCTAGAATGGTGAATCCCTTCCAGAAGGTTTTTAATTTATGTTGCCCAGATCCATCAGAACAAGTACAATCTATGGCAGTTACAGCCTTACAAAATGTATATCTTAAATAATAAGACTTGAAAGTCACAACTGTTCCTTGATCCATGGGCTACAGTATGGATATTATGCTATTAGGCATGAAAACAATATTAATCTCCTTGTACAGCTCCAGCAGAGCTCTTGGGTGACTAGGTGCACTGTCAGTAAGCTGTAATATTTTGAAAGAAATCTTGTTTCCTGAGCAGTAGATCTCAACTATGGGCTAAAAAAAATCAGTAAACCATGCTATAAACAGATATGCTGTCACCCAGGCTTTGTTGTTCCAGTTACTGGCTGTTTGGCACAAGAAGCCCAGCTTTTAGCCTATCTCAGCTTTCAATATGCCTTCCTCACTAAGCTTAATCATTTCTAGCTTTCGATTTCAAGTGAGACACATATGACTCTTCCTTTCACTTAGACACTTAGAACATATAATATTAATAGGATTATTTATTGGCTTAATTTCAATATTGTGTCTCAGAGAATGAGGCCCAAGGAGAGGAAGAGAGACTGGAAACAGCCAGTTGGTGGAGCAGTCAGAACACACACAATGTTTCTCAATTATTAATAAGTTGGCTGCCTTATATGAGTGCACTTGAGGGCACCCCAAAACAATTACAATAGTGCACCAAGCATCAGTGATCACATATCACCATAAAAGATCAATGAAAAGGTTCGAAATATTATGAGAATTACCAAAATGTGACAAAGAAACACAAAGGGAGCACATGCTCTTGGGAAAATGGCATCCAAAGACTTGCTCAATTCAGGGTTGCCACTCGTTTAAAAAAAAAAAAATGTGCAATTCTGTGAAATCCAATAAATGAAGCTGAATCAAACAAGGTATTCCTGTAAAAGCATATGTTTCTTCACCCGGAAAATCAGGACAATAATAGCACCTCCTTCAGAGAGTTAATGTAAAGTTAAATGAGATGATTTATTTAAAGCATTTAACCTAGTGCCTGGTATATGCTAGGTACACAATATGCCACTGCCACTGTTAAGACCTCTAAGAGCAATTCCTTTTTCCAACATAAAGGTTAAAATAAGGTACAATACTTAGACCAGCTTACTGAAGTGGGGAAAAGAAAGGAAGGAAAGGAAGGGAAAGGAAAAGAGAAAGAGAGAGAACGAAAAGAAAAGAGAAAACAGAGAGAGGGAAGGAAGGGAAGGAGGGAAGACAATACTTCAACAGTAGCTAAACCAATGACAATATAACAGATATTTTCCCTCAGATTTCAACTACGTATTTATATAACAGCTTACATAACATATCTGAATAAATTTTCACCATGTATATTATATTCCCTTCTTAGAATATGTAACAACCAAGCTTTAGTACCTAAAAATTTAACTTGTTTAATATTATTAAATAGAACTTTTAAAAGGTCACAAATACTTTCCAGCAGATACTGTATAGTATTAAGGTAGCTAAAGGCATTCACTAGGTTTACCTAAACAATTGACTCATCTAGGGGGAAAATCTGAGACAGATGAGGAAATAAAATAATCATAAACAAGACAGACTAAGATATTAGAGTTCAACAAAATTATTCAAAAATCTCTCTTGAAAATGCAAATACAACAAAGCTGGGTGGTAGGTATACAAGTGTTTGTTACATTATTTTCTAATCTTTCTCATGCATTAAATATTTCACTAAAAGATGAATCACTTGTGTAAAAAAAAAAAATTGACAGAACTCCTGGGTAGTACAAATTGGAAGTAAAATTATAAAATATAGCCTGGTTCTATCTAATAAGGTTTACATACCCAAATGTAAAATGTATTTTAAAAATAACTCTTGTTTATTTAATATTGATATAATTTTATAGAGAGAGAGAATTTTTGTATATATAATAAGAAAAGTGTAGGACAAAACAACACTATTCACATTAATCTTAAGGAGAAAAGTTAATTTGAAATGAGGCAAAAGGCATTTTTAAATTGTCCACATAATGGTCTAAATTTACCACACGTTGTCTTATCAATAAAACATAAAAACATTAAACAATTTAAAAACCACTTGACACTGGTGAAAGATCCTCATTTTTCATGAATGAATATCAAGCACCAACTATGAAGTTAGACCAGATATAGCCATACAACAAAGAAATAATGTTTATTTTGACTGTACTTTAAATGACAGAGAATAATTTCAACAAGACCAAGCCTTGCACTGTGGCACTTCGCTACAACAGGGCACTTTCTTTATCCAAGTAAAGACATCAGAAAAAGCTTTGCAATGTTCATTACAAGAAACTGGATTTTTCATTTGCAACTGTTTATTTTAAAATAAGGAAGTAAAATTCTCAAAATGATACAGTTGCTGCTGCAAAGTATGAACAATGAGACTGGGGGTGGTGAGAGAGAAAGGGCTAGTGCAAGGCCTAACAAAAGCCCTGCACACCGGCTAGGGCTAAACCCAGAGGATGAAAGCACTCTTTGTCTTTCTCGTCAATGGAAGGCCTTTCAGTGTCCCAGTATATAGTAAAAAAAATAAAAAAATAAAAAAGCAGTAGAAGTGGGAGGATGGGGAGTTCTGCCTCTTTAGGGGATATCTCCTCAGCTGCCTGGCTACAATAAGGATGAAGATCGCATGGACACAGAAAAGCTTTCCAAGCATGCAGTTACTGGGTCTTTGTCTATTAACACAGACCAGCAAAAAAGGACTCGTACCCTGCTTACACTACATTTCACTTTACTATTCAACAAAATTCCAGGAATCCCATTTCTATTTCGCACTGACCTTTACAATTTAGTTCACTAAGAAAACTACAGAGGAAATAAAGTCTTCTGGCTTCCAATTTGAACTCCAGCAATGATAATCCCATCCTTTTGGTGAGGAGACATCAGCAAAGTTAAAATTCAGAAAGACATCTCATTTTTTGTTCAGGTGTTTTTCAAAGGCCATGTAACCAAAAGAGGTTCTATAATGAAGTTAATGGTTCAATGTTTTATTAAGCACTTCATATATGAAAAAATAACAGGTTCATAATTGAAGACCTCATATGTCAGAACACTTTTAAAATAGTAAATGCTCAGGGTGTGGATCATAACTATTTTCTTCACTGCCATCACTTAACCAACTAAAATAAAGTTAGCAAAAGAAGCTGTAGAGAAACTGTCATAGTTTAAATTTGATTGATAACCCACTGTGTAATTATCTATGAAGATACAGTTAACATAAGATACCACTTCCTTTGAGTTCCTAAACAAAGAAAAGGCTCATTCCCCAGCATTAAGATTAGAAACAGCAATGTTCAGAGCCAGGCACTGCCTGTAGTCCCAGCTACTCAGGAGGCTGAGGCGGGAGGATCGTTTAAAACCAGGAGTAAGAGGGTACAGTGTGCTATGACAGCACTTGTAAATAGCCACGGCACTCCAGGCTGGGCAACACAGCAAGACCTCATCTTTAAGAAAAAATAAAAATAAAAAAATAGAAATGTTGAACTGCTTTAAAAAATACATATATAAAGTTAATATGTCTTCAACTCTAGAAATTTTCTTTTCAAAATCTAACTCTAAGATTTTCTGCATGTGTACAGCTGCCTTTATGTAGAGCTACATTAGAATTCAGTTATAAGACAAATCAGACTGCAAATGCATTTTAATAATTAAAGTTTATTCTGAAAGTTATCTATATTTTCATTAACTAGAAGTTTTGCTTATAACACTACTGTAAGAATTATTAAATTCCATCTTTTCAGTTGAAATAGGTTGAAATTTAGTTGAAATTACAGAATCAGAGATTTTTAAGAGTCCTGGGAGATAATCTTATAAAATGAATGAATGGCTAAATCAAAAGGGGAAAAAAAGACTCAGAGAAATTAAATAACCTGCTGAAGGTCACACAGCTAAGTTTCCTTTATAATGATGGTAGAGAATAAAAAGCCAAACTCATTTACAGTTTGCAACCTCATTTTTACTGGGTCATGGTTTGCAAATGAATAAATCTTCTACTAGTCCCAAAAGGCCACTAAATTTTATGGAGATCACACTGACTTGTGAAATAAAATGGTATTTCAGTGAAAACAAAGGCATATAATAAACATAAAGAATGTTGGCTAACTTTATTTGGCAAATAGAAGAAGTAAATATTATGTACTTTCTTGAAAACAGGACAAAGAAAACTATACATATAACCATAGCCCATACATTTATAGATGTCCTGTGCTATTATTGGTCTTTTTTTTTTAAGTATCACTGGGTCATTGTTAAAGAAACAAATTCTCATAGTAGAAAGAATATATATTTTTTATAAAATATAAAGTATCAAAAAAATATATATATAAAGTATCAGCACAGAAGGATATAAGATAGAAAGTATCTTCCATCACCTAATTTTTTTCTCCCAAAAGTAACCAATGTCAAGTTGTTTATGCATCTTTCCAGAAATTTTCTACACATACATATTTTAACAACTTTTTAACATTTTAACAACTCTTAAAAAAAATTGCTTCTAAAATTAATCATCATGATTGTTTTAAAATTACCTAAAATGGCAAACCAGTATAGGTTTAAGAAAGGAGAATAAAATTTCTAAAATTTATGGGTCATTCACAATTATGAAAACATTATGATAAAGATTATTGGATAAAAGTTATAAAACAGAGAAAATAAATGTACCAAAGTGCTAAAATTCCATCTGCAGAGATCATTTTTAGCATTTATTTTCATACAATGATGCCAATTAAAATATACATATTAGAAATGATGCTGTCACTTCTGATAAATTAATCTATAAATTTACAACTATTTCTCAATCTAGTCCATCTTCATTCCCCCCATTTCCTTACAATTACATATTAAGTTTGTTCCAATCCCATAATCACTCCTTTGTAAGTAAAATTAGGTCAAATCATACATTGACAATAACATTCCAAGTCCTAATGAAAAAAATTAAACAAAAATTTAACACACTACACATACAATCTTCAGTAAATATGTCCTAACAGATCTAAATCCAAAATACCAGTTTTAAATATGCATACCAACTTACTAAAGGGGTTAAAAAAGACTATGGCACTGAATATGAATCTCAACAACTCACACAATACTTGAGATGCATCTCAGTATGAGAGCAAAAGTATGAACTTTAAAATCAGAACAGAGCTAGATAGAATCCCAGGTCTACCACCAAGCTTACTTCCCAAACCTGTAAAATGGTTATTCTTAACAAGCCTAGCACTTAGTAGACACTGAACAAAGGCAGCAATTATTATTATTATTATTTTAAAAGGGAGCTTTCATGTTTTAATAAATGTAAGTACTTCCTATATTGTAATATTTCATACTTAAAATTACCCACAAAGTAGAGTTTGTTGTATATTTGAAAAACTTAATATATATATATATATATTCCGTTGCCTCAATTTACGAATGTATACACATGCAATGACACGAATTTTCAGAAATATAACAACACAGCACTGGACCTAATATATGACCTAAATTAAAATATCAAAAATATCACCTGAGAACACTTCTTCACTTTTCCATTTGGCCTTGTGAAACAACCCATACCTTAACCCAAAAAGACAGGAGGGTGAACCTACCAGTTTTCTTACAGTGGATCCTAAATACAACATATGTGTGTATATTGGCCATTATAGACCATTTAATTGCCTTCCAATGCTTAAACTGTCATTATTAAGAACAGCAGTGATGCACAAAGGTTCTAATGAAAAGAACAATCTGTAAGCAGCATTTCCTTCCCTCACTGCTTATCTAGCAAAATTCATTGATTTTAAATGCAGTTAACATTTATCATGCTTTAAGTGCCATCCTTACAATTACAACTCACAAATCTCTAACTCTACAACCCAGGTTGCTCTTCTAAGTGACCAAATGTCTTATTGTCTACTAATACTGTCCTCCTGAATGTCTCACACTCAAACATAACCATAATCTATGACACGCCCCTAAAGCACTTCCCTCCTTCTGCTGCTCACTGTCAGTATAATAGCATCTCATCTGTCCAGAAGCCCCATGAAGCACAGCACTCAACCTTAACTTCTCCTATTCCTCTCCTCCATACATCTATCATCTATGTTTCATAACTGTAACTATACAGATAATAGGAAAGGGCCACTATTATACCCTAAACAGTTATATTAATTAAGCTTCCTGAATTGGTTGTTAATTTTGTCAACTAAACCACTGCCTCAAAATATGCTACCTAAGTCCTATTTCAATGCCCCAGCTAAGAGTCAGGTGAGTAGCATAAAGAGAGGAAAGTTCCACAATCTAAAATCTGAAGCCCAATTAGAACATGCACCTATGCTATAAAAACCAAAGGCTAATTGCTCCATCTCAATCTGCTCCAGGGAGGAAGAGGGATGCTGGAGAAAAGGAGAAAGAGAGGTGCTCCCCTGGAGAAAAGAGCCTCTCAGCACTGGCATGGCACTGGGGGAAGAATGATAAAAGTAAACACAACAACAATTGCAGCCATCTACTGAGCACTCCCTGCAAGCTAGTCTCCATGCCCAGCATGCACATCCACTTGTCACTTAAGACTCAAAACAACTGTCAGGTAGGTGCTATTATCAAACCCATTTTGCAAAGTAGGAAGCTAAGCAACAGATAGGTTAGGTGGCTTTCCCAAGGTCACACAGCTAGTGAGAGTGAGAGCAGAGAACTCAACCCAGGTTGTCAAAGCTCCAGTCTCAATGAAGCCTACTGACACCCAGGAATGAATTCATGTATTTATAAACAATAAACTTTAGGACTAGAGAGAAGCTTAAACAATGCTATATTTCAATTTGAAAGGATAAAGAGTTTAGATGAGCTCTCAATATAGTACACTACATTACATTCATACCATACTAATCCTGAGATGGACATTTTCCAAGATATGAAAATTCCTTTATACCAAAGAATTGTAATTACTAAACAAAAACAAAATCATGTAAACACAAGCAACAAGTCCAATAATTTCTACCCTCCCATACACTGGGAAACCAAAAAACTAAATAACTAATTCAAACCATATAACTTATTTTTCTGTCGAGTTACTATGAGTTATAAAGTAGAAGGCGAGAGAAAAGGAGAATGGCAATTTTTTTGCATGTCATAAGTTAACTGGAAAATTGGTTACAAATTTAAACTTGATGCTTATTAAATAAACATTTTACTTAACATGCTTTCATATAGTTAATATTTTAATACTTTGGAGAGTTAGCACACAGACACAGAACAAATTTCCTGCCAGTTCAAATAATAGATTTTTTTCACTTTTGGCTAATTCAGGTTCAGCTGTGATTCAATTACTGTAGTCCAGACCAATAATACTGAGCACTTTCATGTAAGAAAATAACACAATTTAAACGTGTGAAAAACTTCTTTCCAGCACATTTAACACATCAGCTAGGGGCTTAGTCTGCCAGTTTGCATTACACATGTGGATGATGTGTAATTGCACTTATACTAGTGGCAATGCTAAGTTTCAAACAGCAACAGACTTAGATAAAGCCAGAATCACATCAACTGTAGAAGCTATTAGGCTGGTGCAAAAGTAATTGCGGTTTTAGCATTATTGAAATTTGCTGTTTGCTATTGGAATACATTTTTAAATAAATGTGGTTATGTTACACATCATTTTAATGCACATTTCTCGATTTATTTTTTTTGCTAATGACTTATTACTTGCTGTTTATTTTAGACTATGGAAATGATGTCAGACAAAAATCAAATTCGAGGAATTTTCTTTTTTTTCTTTGAAACAGAGTCTCACTCTGTTGCCCGGGCTAGAGTGCTGTGGCATCAGCCTAGCTCACACCGACCTCAAACTCCTGGGCTCAAGAGATCCTCCAGCCTCAGCCTCCACCTCCCCAGTAGCCGGGACTACAGGCACTTGCTACCATGCCTGGCTAATTTTTTTTTCTATTTTTAGTTGCCCAGCTAATTTCTTTCTATTTTTAGTAGAGACAGGGTCTTGTTCTTGCTGAGGCTAGTCTAGAACTCCTGACTTCAAGCGATCCTCCTGCCTCGGCCTCCCAGAGTGCTAGGATTACAGGCTTGAGTGAGCCACCAAGCCTGGCCTCAAGCAATTTTCTTAATCAAGTTGAAAATGCTTGTTAAGCAGCGGAGACAACTCACAACATCAACCATGCCTTTGGCCCAGGAACCGCTAATGAATGTGCAGTGCAGGGGTGGTTCAAGAAGTTTTACATAGAAGATGAGAACTTTGAAGATGAGAAGAACAGTGGCTGGCTGTCAGAAATTGACGATGATCAACTGAAAGCAATCATCAAAGCTGATCCTCTTACAACTATACAAGAAGTTGCCAAAGAACTCAATGTGCACCATTCTATGGTTGTTTGGCATTTGAAGCAAATTGGAAAGGTGAAAAAGCTTGGTAAGTGGGTGCCTCATGAGCTGACCGAAAATCAAAAAAATCGTCGTTTTGAAGTGTTGTCTTCTCTTCTTGTACGCAACAACGAACCATTTCTTGATTGCATTATAGCGTGCAATGAAAAGTAGATTTTATATGACAGCAGGCAATGACCAGCTCAGTGGTTGGATCGAGGACAGGCTCCAAAGCACTTCCCAAAGCCAGACTTGCACCAAAAAAGGTCATGGTCACTGTTTGGTGGTCTGATCCACTACAGCTTTCTGAATCCCGGCAAAACCATCACGTTTGAGAAGTATGTTCAGCAAATCAATCAGATGCACCGGCAACTGCAACGACTGCAGCCACCACTGGTCAACAGAAAGGGCCCAATTCTTCTCCACTACAACGCCTGACTGCACGTCACACAACCAATGCTTCAAAAGTTAAATGACGCCTGTAATTCTAGCTCTCTGGGAGGCCGAGGCGGGCGGATCGTTCTGAGCTCAGGAGTTCGAGACCAGCCTGAGCAAGAGTGAGACCCCGTCTCTACCAAAAATAGAAAGAAATTAATTGGACAGCTAAAAATATATACAGAAAAAATTAGCCGGGCATGGTGGCGCATGCCTGTAGTCCCAGCTACTTGGGAGGCTGAGACAGTAGGATTGCTTGAGCCCAGGAGTTTGAGGTTGCTGTGAGCTAGGCTGAGGCCACGGCACTCGCCCCAGGCAAGAGAGTGAGACTCTGTCTCAAAAAAAAAAAAAAAAAAAAGTTAAACGAATTGGGCTATGAAGTTTTGCCTCATCCGCCATACTCACCTGACCTCTCGACAACCCACTACCACTTCTTCAAGCATCTCAACAACTTTTTGCAAGAAAAATGCTTCCACAACCAGCAGGATGCAGAAAATGCTTCTCCAAGAGTTCGTTCAATCCCGAAGAATGGATTTTTATGCTGCAGGAATAAACACGCTTATTTCTCCTTGGAAACAATGTGTTGATTGTAATGGTTCCTATTTTGATTAATAAAGATGTGTCTGAGCCTAGTTCAGTTCTAATGATCTAAAATTGTCTGAAACCGCAATAACTTTTGCACCAACCCAAATAGAGACTTGCAAGTCAAACTGCACAGTTGGAAAATGAATGCAAATGTAAGAGTAATATAATCCAATCCTAATTAAAAACAAAAGCCTCTGGAAACTGCTGTTCCATAGGATGGCAAGGCTTTTCCTCTTACGTCTTCATCATCCTCGACATTCTCTCTTAATGGTAAATTATCAAAATATTTAAAGGTTCTAAGACATCTACCTAGTCTCAAAGGATCTGTAATTTTTTCATCTTCCCTAGTCCACAATGACTCTGGGAAAGTGGACCCTTAAATAATACAAAATAAGACAGTGGGTGGATGGAACAAAGAATCAATCAAAAAGGAAGGAATTAATACCTTGGGCACCTAAAGTAGATCACAGCATTTAGGACAAAAATTTGGATTAAAATTTACTGGCATTAAGGTTAAAAAAAAAAAAGGAAGGGGGAGAAAACTTAAACTGCACTGGACAATGTTTTAAACAGCAGAAAAATTTATCTGCAGAAAAAGTTCTTCCTAGATTATAATCAAGCAAAATTCTGCCCCATAGGTCCTAGGAAAACCACAGCAACACTATTCAATGGTATAATTCCAGTGGTGATAAAGAGCATGCATTAAATGGAAGGAATTTCTATGATACAGAATTGCTATGGTACACATAGCTTTCCTGATGGTCTAGGGATCAATTTAGGATTGGAAATACATTATATTGTTTTCCTCTAATACCTCAAGTATTATATACCTCTTCCTCAAATTCAAGGTGTATTACAAAGCTTTCAACAAATGTGTTTCATTTGGCACACACATTCAAACTGCTGTCCAAGAATCTGTAGTATAAGGTGTACTATCGCTTATTACTTGGGCACAACCGGCTTCCACACTAGAGAGCCAGCAAAGCCAATACTCTCTTATGGAAATTTAAAGGGTAGACTTTATTTTGATTCTACAGAAGGCCAACTCACTGAGGCACGAATAGAGTAGGCAGCCATAGTCAGAAGCCTTCAGGGAACTATAAGAAGCCTGGAGGAAGTGAGAATTCAGAATTTTGAAATCTTTTCAAACTGTCCCACCCAAGATGGTTGATCTCTCAGTGTGTTGCCTTTTAAATTTTTCTGTGCAGTCCTTAAAGGAAGCATAAAAATGGCATTTATTTTGGCCTGCCAACAAAGTATATTCCTAGGTAGTTAAATAGTATAATTTTTTGAATAAGATTAAAAATAACCATTTTAAGCTGGTCAAACTAAAGGCCGTCATTTTTGTGAAAACAAAAAAAAAGCTCCTGTTCTCACTTATTAACCAAAAAAGTGGGGAGGTTAATATTTCAATCATGATTTTCTGTTACTACAGTGTTTTCTGATTGTCCTTCTTTAATACCAACTAGATCTAAAATCACCTCCAGATCAATCAACTGTTTCAACACACCCAGATTAAAAATTAAGTTTCACAAGTCTTCATCCGAAGTGACCCTACTCCCCACATTACCAAAACATGTATATAGGCAATATCAGCTTCTACAGTGGTATGAACTGGGAGGCAAGAAATTTATTTTAAATTATATATCCACTTAAAACCTGATTTCTCAATAACTTTGTACCCATCACAATGCTAATGTGTAAAAAAGATCAAATCTGGCTTATTCATATGGAGCATATGAGATATAAAGCACAGCTTTCAGAAGAGACAGAGAATATAATGATATAGTCACCTTAGGATAAAGAACAAGATAACACGACAGCTCTTCATATCATCTGCAGAGATCCTGGTCAATAAAAACTGCTGTAACTAACTTATTTGGAGCTTATTTAATAGTATCGAAGCTCTAAAATTAATATACAATAGCTCATCACCACACCTTAACACAGTTAAGCAGTTTTCAAAAGTTACACTTGATCTTTTTTACACATTGGCATTATAATGAATACAAAGTTACTCAGTAATCAGTGGCTTTAAGTGGATATATAATTAAAATAAATTTCTGGATTTGCTGAAACAGACTTCCTAGTGATCTCATCTCAAACTACACTGGCCTTAAACTGCCTCAAATATGTGTACACTGGACCACCTCAGAGACTTTCCACTTACTTTTTCCTGTGCCTGAAACACTCTACCCCCAGATGCTCAGATATTCCTATAACTTAAATCTCCACTGCCTTCATCTCTCTGCTCAAATTTCCCCTTAAAAGAGCAGCCTTCGTTGACTACCCTACATAAAGTAACAACTCTCCTCAACTTTCAATCACTCTCTGTATCCTTACATCCTGCATTATTTTTCCGCATAGCATTTCCCACCATCTAACATCATATGTTTGGGTACTATCTTTCTACCCCAATACCAGATAAGTTTTGCGGAAAAATGGCTTGTTTGTATTTACTGCTATATCCTCTGCTCTTAATACAGTGTCTGATATAAAGCAGGCATTAATTAAATGATTGTTAAATAAATGAAAAGATGAATTAATTCCTTAACCCCACCTATGCATACAGCCACCTGGCTTCTTAGCAATAATATGCTAATGGTTGTTTTGAAGACTCTAGGATTCAAACAGCAAGTCTCATAAACAATTTGCCATACAGGTAGCATCATACATTGTACTACCAGGCACCAATATTCAAGAAATTATCCCAGCTCCTCCAGAACAGAATGTAAGAAAAAGTACACATAATACAATTTAAAAAATAGTAATATGTGTGAAGAAACACATCATCTATGTTAAATATGAATGTCTTATCTAATTAATTCTACTAGATCTACCGGTACAAAAAAAAAAAATATTTCTTCCTACATTTAAAATGTACTCATGAAAATAAGTTTTTATTAAAAGATTGAACATTATCAATCATACAACTTTGCTTTGGTCATTACAAGGCTCAGATCCAAAACTGCAACCAACATCAGCAACCATCCAGGTTTTTTGGCATTCATTTCTATTATATATAACACTCATGGCTCTACCTGGCTGTTTGGTTATTTTTTAATCCCTATCCTTATTTTCCCTTTGCCTTGATTTCCTAATCTAGTTTTCTCACCAAGTATTTCAAGTATTTTTATAATCCTTCTTGGAATGATTATAACTTTGAATGTTTCTTGGAATGAAATTTGACACATGTGCTCACTTTGGCAGCACGTATACTAAAATTGGAATGATACAGAGAAGATTAGCATGGTCTCTGCACAAGGATGACACACAAATCCGTGAAGGATTCCATATTTTTCGTCACTGCATTCTACCCAAGGTAACAGAGTGAGACTCTGTATCAAAAAAAAAAAGAAAGAAAGAAAGAAATTTGACACAGATTAATTAATTCTAAAAGTACTATTAGACTTCTGTTTCTGCTTAGGATAAAGAAAGCTGCAAAGAACATCACGTTCATTCTAAACGGAGGAAAGGCCAGATAATCTAAAACATCATAACTTTTCTTTAGCTAATTAGAAAGTTGAACTTGCAAGGAAACCAAATGGACTAAATTCCAAAGAGGGACAAGATTCTCCAATGAAGGACAGAATACACAAGACAAATGAAGAGAGAAAGAGATGGTTGTAATATAGCAAGTAACAAGAAAATCTGCTAAAAGTTTAATAAGTTCCTAAAAGCTAAGCACAGGCTGCCATAATAGTCTCAAATCGGTGCCCTAGACACATCATCTTGCATCACGCTCACTTGCAAACTCTTTATTATAGGTCTCCACATAAGCAAAACCTTTACTACCTCTCTCACAGGTGCTCATGAGAAAGACTGGATTCACAGCAGAAGACTGGACAGAGTCCCACTTGATGAAACAGAACTGCAGGAGGTAAGATCGCCACAGCTGGGAATAGAACAACGCCACACCTGATTCCCCAGATCCTTTCTCCTATGAAGCAAAGGCCTTAGGCCACTAGAGAAAGGGAAGCAACCCTTTTCTCCCCCAGGACACTAGGCAAAAATCTATTGCTGCCAAGCTAAGGAGATAACAAACCTCTCAACCCCTGTGACAAAAAGTAGGAAACCATCTTGGGCCTAAGATCCCTCAGTGATACACCAAGCAGAGGTCTGCTACCACTGGACAAGGGGTAGGAAACTCCCACATGAGAACAACCACAAATAGGAGACAAACTGACCGCCCTCGAGGAGGAGGGGAGGAAACACTAAAAAAGCCACATCTCTGAGGCCCAGGTGCGTAGGATCTGCACAAAACTGGGGCTGGATCAGGGTAACTCCCCCCACCACAATCCTAGCACCTAGTAACAAACAATAAGATTCTACCACTGGGGGTAAATTAGCCACCACTACAGGACTTTGAAGCCTGTGGAACACTTAAAAGTGATGGTAACAACAAAATCCCAAACTAGCTCAACACCCCACAGTATAGCCTAAAATAAGAAGTATGCCCATTTCCAAGTATAAATACTATTTACCTCAGTCTCTACTGTTATCCTATGCAATGCTCAACACAATCAAAACTTAGGAGACACAAAAAAGAAGAAAACCTGCAGTGAAGAGAAAAAGCAATTAATATACAACCAGACGCAGGGATGACCCAGATGCTAGAACTATCAAGACAGGGATTTTTTTTTTTAATTATTATGATTGGTATGTTAAAGGACTTAGTGAAAAAAAGATGGACAACATACATGAACAGATGGGTAATTTCAGCAAAGAGACAGAAAGTAATTTTTAAAGTTAAATGCAAATGCTAGAAATAAAAAATAAATACAATGTCGGTTGACGGGGCCCAGCTGATAAAAGAAATAATGAACTTGAAAATACATGAAAAATACATCGATAGAAATTATCCAACTGCAACACGGGAAAAAAAAGAAAAAAGCATTCACTGATGTGGAAAAGTTTTAAGTGGTCTAACATACATACAACTGGAGTTGCAGAAGGAGAAAAAAAGAACAACTATGACAAAATAAATACATGAGGAGATAATGGCCTAGAATTTTCCAGAAATAATGAAAGATATCAAACCACAGATCCTAGTAGTTTAGAGAAATCCCAAGCAGGGTAAATATAAAACCAACCAAAAACACACATGCTCAGACACATCAAAGTCAAACAGCTTAAAGGCAGCCAGAGGGGAAAAAAAGAAATATTACATACATACTCAAGTACAAAGATAAGAATTACAACAGACCTT
>NW_012151953.1:166656-167784 GCF_000956105.1 Propithecus coquereli | reverse complement strand
ATTTAGACTTAATAATTCTACTGATTTCTCTAGCCGAAATAAAAATACAAAGATTTGGAATACTCTAATATACCTATGTAGTAAATATAGAAAGAAATACATTGGGCTAAAAAATTCCAAATTCAGGATAACAGCTCTGGCAAAGGAGAAAAGCAAGTAATGAGGAGGGTACATGCAAGGGACTTCAGCTATACTGATAATATTTTATTTGTGAAGCTAGCTGATGAATACATGGGTTCACTATTTACAGTGTTTTTTTTTAATCTGCAGTATTTTAAAACACGTATTTTAAACTTTTCAAACCAGATGTGCTACTCTGTATCTCACTAAACACACAGGTAAATTTCATGAAAAATATAATCATCATCATGCTACTGTTACAGATTCTAAAAAGAAAAATATGTCCCACCACACAGACTAAACTTACACATTAACTCTGTTCGTGACAAGCAGATGCCTTTTGTAACAGAAGACAGTATAACCTAGTTTCATCATCTATACAATGAGATCAATATCACTCACCTAGTTAAAGAAGTATGATGCAAATTAAATGAGGTCAAAAAATGAACATTCCACATAGAATATTTCCATATAATTACTGGTAATAACTAAAGTATAAAAAATGCAAAAATATGACAGTGTGTGTCAGTACTTACTAACTCTAGAGTCTTCACATGTGGATTTATTCCTGACAGTGTGGAATAAGCTCCTAATTTATAGAATAAGCTTGGGAATGGATACATGTATAACTAATATGGGTGACATAACACACTCAGGTCCCAGACATGTAATATATCATGCCAAAAACCTTCCTAGGCAGTGTTTAAACCTCCTTTTCTCAGTAGAAAGACTTTTAATAAGCCCTTATTTATTACCATCTACTTTGTGCCTAGCGTTAATAGAGCCTTAGGGAAATAGAAACAAAGAACATAGTTCTTGGCCGGGTGCAGTGGCACATGCCTATAATCCTAGCACTCTGGGAGGCCGAGGCGAAAGGATCCCCTGAGCTCAGGAGTTCAAGACCAGCCTGAGCAAGAGCAAGAGCAAGACCCTGTCTCTACAAAAAATAGAAAAAATTAGCCAGATGTGGTGGTGCATGCCTGTAGTCCCAGCTACTTGGGAGGCTGA
>NW_012151953.1:164324-166606 GCF_000956105.1 Propithecus coquereli | reverse complement strand
CTTGAGCCCAGGAGTGTGAGGTTGCTGTGAGCTAGGCTGACACCATGGCACTCACTCTAGCCCGGGCAAAAAGAGTGAGCCTCTGTCTCAAAAAAAAAAAAAAAAATGAAGGCAATATAAAGGTCACTATCATCAATATAAACAATGTTCCCACCAAACTAAAGACAAATATACTTAGATATTTTTACTTAAAACTCAATAACCACAGTAAAAAGTGATTTTGCCCTTAAATAAGGTTAAAAAACTGAGAAGCTCAGATAATCTCCTTAACATTCAAAAGAAAGCTTATCATCTTATCTTCCTCAGCCTCTCAAAGTGCTAAGAATACAGACATGACCCACCACACCCAGCCCCCCCTTTCTTAATGGTGCCTGTGATATTGGTTTGGAGTATTACTGTCACTTACAGAAGAGCAAAGATTAGGGAAACATAGTCCTAATCTTCCGCCACTGTCCTACCTTTCAGAGTGTCGAAAAGCTAAAAGGAGCAGTTTCTAGTTTACACATTCCACTTATTGCCAGTACCTCCAACAACTGAAAAAAGAGGCTAATAATAGACCAGGCTTTCAGGCGACTATTTAAATCCAAAGGCCACAAATACTAAGATTTGAAAACTATCTGATAATGCTGATAAGAGAGCACCCAGGATGGCTGAAGGCACTTTATATATGGTAGTCCTCCCAATTATCCTAATAACATAAGCACTATTCTCATTTATTTATATATATATATAAAAATAAAAGATCAATGTCATCACATACAGACCTTAAACTGTATTGAGAGATTTCCACTGTGGATTTCAATCTCTATGCCTTATGCCTACAAACAGTAAACAGCCCATATTTAATAAAATCTCATATAAAAATTTTATTTCACTAGCAAAATAATTTTAAATGATCTGGTCCCTGCCCTTTATAAGATTAAAATCTTAAGAGTTCAAAATATTGGCCATTAACACTCAGATTAGCTCTTTCAAACCACACATTCCTATTCCTCAGTCATAATGACTTAATAACTCTATCCAGAAATACTATAGGTTATGAACTATGAAATGTCCAATTTCCTTAAGTACTAAGCTTGACAGCTGATCTCTCCAACATTTCACTTTGACACTTTTAAGTTTATTGTGAAGGTACATCTTTGGTCTTTCAAATGCACGGTTTGGTTTGTGATTACCTTTCAAATCTTTTTTTAGAGCAATTTTTGTGAAACCATGGATAAATCAAAAATTCGAGTTATTTTCGAATACAAGTTCTGTCATGGAACCAATGCAGCGCAGACAGCTAGAAAAATCAACGAAATGTTTGGGAAGGATGTAGCTAATGAATGCACAGTACGTGGACAGGTTGAGAAGTTCTGCTCTGGTGATCTTAACCTTGAAAATGAGCCACTGTGGGCAACCTAACACCAAGGTGGTAGGTAATGAGCCGAAAGCTGTCGTGGAAACAAATCCGTCTCCACCTATGCATGAATTAGCAGCAAGGTTTGACATCATTATTCCAAGAATATTGGTCCGTTTGAAACAAACTGGCAAGATAAAGAAGCTGGATAGATGGCTACCACATGAATTAAATGAGCGTCAAGAGAGAAATTGTCTCAAAGCTTGCCTTTCTTTGCTATCATGACATAAGGTGAACCAATTCTACACCATATTGTTACATGTGATGAAAAATGGATTCTTTCTGCCAATCACAAGTGTGCAACACAATGGTTGGATGAAGTGCGGAAACACACTCCAAGTGCTCACTTGGGCAGCACATATACTAAAATTGGAACGATACAGAGATTAGGATGGCCCCAAAAAAATTAAAAGAAAAAAAAAAGAAAAAGAAATACAGTCCAAAACCAAATATTCATCCAAAAAAGCTAATGGTGTCTGTTTGGTGGTCCAGCACTGGTATTATCCACTACAGCTTCATGAAACCCAGTCAGCTGATGACAGCAGATGTCTACTGCAACCAATTGAATGAAATGATGAGGATGCTTACAATTAAGCAGCTGAGACTGGGCAATAGAGACAGGCCAATCGTCCTGCAAGACAAAGTTTGACCACATGTCGTACAAACAACGCTGCTCAAACTACAGCAGCTGTACTTGGAACCTCTCTGTCATCCACAGTATTGACTAGATCTTGCACGAACTGACTAACATGTCTTCCAGGCTTTGGACCACTTCTTGCAAGGAAAAATATTCAATTTTCAACAAGCTGTGGAAAACGCCTTTTACAATTTCATCACCACTCGCTGTCGAGCCTTCTTCACTGCTGATGTAAACAAGCCACCA
>NW_012151953.1:157455-161749 GCF_000956105.1 Propithecus coquereli | reverse complement strand
GGTGGCACATGCCTGTAGTCCCAGCTACTTGGGAGGCTGAAGTGGGAGACCAGGAGTTCGAGGCTGCAGTGAGCTAGGATTGTACCACTGCACTTCAGCCGAGGTGACAGCGCAAAACCCTGCCTAAAAAATAAAAAAATATTAAAACTGTATACATAATACACCTCAGAAGTATTCAGTAACTTTAGTCGAATGCGAATTCTAGATTCAAACTTCAAAAATAAATATTAGCTTAAGAAATATATAACTAAATCCAAATTTAATTTTTTAAAAAGCAAACATTAAAGACCTATGTTGTCAGAATTCTAACAACCTAGGGCACATGTTTATGATTTGACAATGATGTTCATTAACCCAAAAAATTAAAACCACAAAACTCTACTTTCCTGGATTAATTAATATGCAGTAAAATTGTTCCTCCTCCTATTATACTGAATTACACTAGAAATAGCCCAGTGCACCACAGTTTATCATAATCAGATCACAACATCAAAGCCTAAGCTCTTTTTCTAAGAATTCCAGAGGAATAAACTTTAAAACATCCGAAAACAACATGTTTACTGATTAGTGCAATCCACTTAAATTACCTGTGTTTCTTTAAAGCATCTGTCCCCTGGGGCTAAAAGTCTAAAAGAGAACCTCTTACTCTTCAATGTCTAGAGAGAAGCCATAAAAGTTAACTCCTAAGGTACATAAATCACACTGACCCAAGTACCGCAAGAGTGACCTAAAGGAAAATGAGGACCAGAGTAAGAACAAAAAATGCACAAGTTCACTCTAACCAAAAAAGAGAGAATTCCTAAAGTCCTTCTTGCCCAAACCAAGGAGGTTTACAAGGCTGAAAGCTTCTGAATAGATGAGCCAAAGAGACTATGAATTGATCTTAACATCAAGGCCGGTAAGAACTAAGTATTCCCTCATCCCTTCAAGAACCTAGATAAAGGTCAGCCCTAAAAATGCTATGGAGAACTGTTACTCGTCTACTCAATATTCATATGTATGTGCAAGTCTCAAAGCCTTGGAAACTGGACCCCAAAAATCTCTGTAATCTATTATCAATAAGTCACACAACCAAAGCAGTCTCCTTGCCAGTACTTTTTAACATAAAATTTTATTTCAGGGCTCGACATGGCCTCAGGAAAAAAACAGAAAATTATAGTGTTGACCTCAAACACTTACAAATAATGGCTGCTATATAGCTTGAACATCCTCTCCTATACTCATGTTAAAATTCAATTGCCAGCCAGGCGCTATGGCTCACGCTTGAAATCCTAGTACTTTGGGAGGCCGAGGAAGGAGAATCACTTGAAGCCAGGGAGTTTAAAACCAGCCTGAGCAATGTAATGAGACCTCCATCTCTACAAAAACTTGTTTAAAAATTAGCCAGGGGTGTAATGGTGCACGCCTGTAAACCTAGCCTGTAGTCCTAGCTACTCAGGAGGCTGAGGCAGGAGGAACCCTTGAACCTAGGAGTTTGAGGCTGAAGTGAGCTATGATCACACCACTGTAACTCCATCCTGGGCAACAGAGCAAGACCCTGTCTCTCTAGAAAAATAAATAAATGGATAAAATTAAAAAACATATATATATGCTAAAAATATAGACAGACAGATAGACAGACAGACGGACAATGCTGGTCTGGAATGCCCCCTGGTTCTGGAGGTACCTGAATGGCCTAAATTCATACTTTTTTCCCTAACAGGATGATTGTTCTGAGAGAGGAAAGGTGGGGGAAAAAAGTGTTTAAAATGTGCTCTAATCACAGTAAGCAATTCAATTAAAGCAAAAGAGTTCATCTGCATGACTGTCTCTAATATCAATTATACTTAAATTTAGGCCGGGCGCTGTGGCTCACGCCTGTAATCCTAGCACTCTGGGAGGCCGAGGCGGGCGGATTGTTTGAGCTCAGGAGTTCGAGACCAGCCTGAGCAAGAGCGAGACCCCGTCTCTACTAAAAATAGAAAGAAATTAAATGGACAATTAAAAATATGTAGAAAAAATTAGCCGGGCATGGTGACGCATGCCTGTAGTCCCAGCTCCTCAGGAGGCTGAGGCAGAAGGATTGCTTGAGCCCAGGAGTTTGAGGTTGCTGTGAGCTAGGATGACGCCATGGCACTCTAGCCGGGGCAACACAGTGAGACTCTGTCTCAAAAAAAAAAAAAGTAAAAGCGGTATATGAATCTTCTGGCAAGTGCTCTTTAGGGGAGAAGGCATCTTTTTGTCCTTCTTCTCACTCCTGCTAACTAAAATGCAAACTTATTAGCTAGAGGTGAAGCAGCCCTCTTGGAGTATGCTCAAAGGACAAAAGCTAGGATCCCTGAAACCTCTGAGTGCCACAATTGCTCAAGTAACATGCTAGTTAGTGGAAGATATCAGATGAAAATCAACAGGTCTCTCCATTATACACTAAAGAATGTGTTAATATATTCAATTCTGTAACACTCAAGTTTTTAAAAATATTAGGCACGATTACAGTATTTCTAATAATCCTTAGTAACAACATACTTTTTAGAAGCCAGGACTATGTCTTACTCGTTTGCACAAGGTCCTACAAACAATAAACTTTGCTGAATTAAGAAAGTTTGAATCAAGCCAGGAACAGTGACAAAAGCCTGTAATCACAGCTACATAGGAGGCTGAGGCAGGTAGCTCCTTTGAGCCCAGGTGTTCAAGATCAGCCTGGGCAACACAGTGAGACCCTATCTCAAAAAAAAAAAAAAAAAAAAAAGAATGAAAAGAATTGGGTTCAGTGGCTCAAGCCTGTAATCCTAGCACTTTGGGAGGCCAAGACAGAAGGACTGCTTGAGGCCAGTAGTTTGAGATCAGCCTAAACAAGAGCAAGACCCCATCTCTACAAAAAAAACAGAAAAAATTGGTGGGGTGTGGTGGCACGTTCCTGTAGTCCCAGCTACTTGGGAGGCTGAGGCAGGAGGATCACTTGAGCCCAAAAGTTTGAGGGTGCAGTGAGCTATGATGATGCCACTGCACTCCAGCCTGGGCAATACAACAAGACCCTGTCTCAGAAAAAAAAAAAAAAAAGAAAGTAAGTTCCTGTCATAATGGGAAATAAAATAGCTAACAGCTGTCCGTGCTTGTTGATTTGTTAATTTGACTAGATAACAGGTAATAAAATATTCCAAGTTCTAATTAGTACCATGCAAAGCTTACAGATATTTCCCCCACATTGTTATAAAAAGAATTTAAAGTAGCTAATTAGAATACATTAAATAAAGCAAAATAATATAAAGTAAAATTAAGTAAGAAAAAAGAAAAACAAAAATCTAAATGGAACCAGGAACAAAACCATTTAAAACTTTAATAGCTAATACTTGATGTCCACAACCTTTGGCCTATTTCATCTTTTAGCACACTTCTCTTCCTATCTTTTGATCTACTTATATAATTTATCCCCAGAAATACCTATTCAAGTATAAAAAGGATTTGAATAAAAATGTTTAGTGCAGCATGGTTCATAATAGAAGACACCAGAAATAACCCAAATAGATTAGAATAAATTGATTTAAAGTAAGTTAAGGAGCATTCATCATAAGGAATTCTAGTCATTTCAAAAACATGGCACAGATCTGTATTACTTACAGAAAACTGTCACTAAGAAAATTATATTAAGAAGAAAAAACTTGGCTATATATATTTTTATCTTCCATCATGTTAATTTCTAGAATTCATTTCAATATTTGTATCTAAAGACATGTTAAATAATGGAAAATTGTATTTCAAAAATACAAGCTTTGGCCAGGCGTGGTGGCTCACACCTGTAATCCTAGCACTCTGGGAGGCCGACAGGGGAGGAGTGCATGAGCTCAGGAGTTGGAGACCAGCCTGAGCAACAGTGAGATCCTGTCTCTAATAAATTGGAAAAATTAGCCAGGTGTTGTGGTGTGTGCCTGTAGTCCCAGCTACTCTGTAGTCCCAGCTACTGGGGGGCAGGTGGGTGCTGAGAAAGGAGGATCCCTTGAGCCCAGAGTTTGAGGTTTCTGTGAGCTATGCTGAGGACACGGCCCTCTACTCAGGGCAACAGAGTGAGATTCGGTCTCAACAACAACAAAAACTAGCTTTTTTTTAAAATCAGACCAGAAGTAAAACGGTAATTTTACAGTAATAAACTTGGGGTGGGGGAAGCAAACAGCTGAAAAATCTCTTAGGAAAATTTATCCTACATTTATTTCAACTATTTCTTGAATTCATCACTAGAGATTTTAACTTTCTTCGACATGTATCTAATAAAGACTTTACTGGTAAATTAATGAGTACCATAAAGTTAAATAAAATATAC
>NW_012151953.1:149808-150795 GCF_000956105.1 Propithecus coquereli | reverse complement strand
TCCAATGTTCCCTAATTCTTTCTCAAATCTATTTTCTAATTAGATTGGAAAATTCTCAGAGACAGTGGCCACTCTTTCTTTTTACTTTTCCCACAGTCCTCCTAAAGTATACATATAGCAGGCTTTAAATGTGCACTGCTCCGACACCAGTCACTTTCAGCCACTTTCAGAAAAATGTGTTATTTTTGAAGGGAAGCTAAAAAGTAGTACATCTCAAGGATTCCTAGACAGAAAAAAGTCCTTGATTATTCAGCAGATTCTAATGGCACTCTGAATAGCAGTATTATTAATTCTTATAACTATCAACTATGGCATCTACCACAGTAACATTTCTTTTTGATAGCTGAGTACATATGAGAAGGGGCTGATCCATTCCAACCCTCACGTTCTAAGACTCTGGTTCTTTTTATCCTCAGTCCTAGCATTAAATAATACTGGATACTATGGTTGTTAAGCGGCTGGAAGATGAGTCAGCAGGTGAAGCCATTGCCATTTGGGAGAAGCAGTTTCACTACACTTCAAACAACAGAGAAGCAAGCAAAAGACAGCTGCCATTGTTTACACTGCTGAACATGCTGTCCGGTTTCACAAGCCTGTAAAACCACCTATTGTCAGCAATCCCCATTTTTCTTAGCTAAGGGTTAAGAAGCATCAGACTTAGCTAGAAGCTCCTAAAGCATAGTGAACAATCTCCTTTCTCAAAGCAGAAGTATGATAAGTGCTTATGCATCAAAATTAGGGTCACTGTTTTAGTGGAATTTGTTCATTTCTGAAGATGTCTGAACCGGAAAGTGGGTAACTGAACACGCAAAAACCATTCTTGCAACTAGGAATGTGCCCCCAGTTGCAATAACCTGGGTCTCTACACAGACCACTAATGTTATACATGCTCAGACACAGGAAAAAGTGCTTCCGATAAGAAAAAGAGGGTATAAGGCCCGGCGCGGTGGCTCACGCCTGTAATCCTAGCACTCTGGGAGGCCGAGG
>NW_012151953.1:146696-149758 GCF_000956105.1 Propithecus coquereli | reverse complement strand
AATGAAGAACTCTCAGGGAGTAAAACTTTAACTCAGTTTCATTTTTCAAAATAGAAGTAGCTTTGTTTTCTGACTATAAGTAACATGTGGTTTAAGTAAACAAAATTTCACTTATTATAGAAAGAAAATGAATCACCTAATCTCATTAACAACCACAGATAACCATATGAACACTCTGTTGTATAACCAAGTGCTTTTTCTATACATGTTTTTAAAATAAAATTTGAAAATACATGCTATTTTTAAATGGCTCCATAAAGTAAACATGGACTTTGTCAATAAATGTTTCTGCAACATTTTTAATAGTTATATAGTATTTCAACACATATACAGCCCATAATTTCCCTGAAGTCTTATTACTAGGCCTTCAGCATGTTTCAAAAGGTTTACCATTATAAACAATGACATGACAGCAGTAAGAATCTTATCTGAACACCGACTTTCAAAGTACAATTTTGTAAAAGCAGATAGTATAAAAGCAGGGCTGGTTTCAAGGTAATCCTTCAAACAATCCATTAGAATATTAACAAAATTTAATACAACAAGTCTAGTTTCTGTTACATCATGTAGGGTCACAAGAAGCAAAATCCTAAATCGAACTGCCTCACCTACCCCACTTGGGAAAAGTGATTCGGTTTAGCCTGTTTCACTCTAGATGTTGGTTTAGTAAAACAGACTAAGTTCAAACAAAAGAAGACAGTAGTAGAGCCTTGGGAAAAATTGAAATCAATTCTATAAGGTAAAACTAATCCAGGACTCTAACTGGACATTTCTAGGTCCATCCTCAGACTGGAGGATGGAGGAATTAAAAGGCTCAGAAGAGTCAGGCACAGTGGCTCATACCTGGAATCCTAGCACTCTGGGAGGCCGAGGAAGGATGGTAACTTGAGTCAGGAGTTCAAGACCAACCTCAGCATGAGCAAGACCCCTGTCTCTACTAAAAATAAAAAACATTAGCTGGGCGTGGTGACGCATATCTGTAGTCCCAGCTACTAGGGAGGCTGAGGCAGGAGGATCTCTTAAGCCCAGGAGCTTGAGGTTGCAGTGAGCCATGATGATGCCACTGCGTTCTACCCAGGGCGACAGAGCAAGGCTCTGTCTCAAAAAATAAAAAATAAAAAGGCTGGGCAGAGGTTCCAAAGATTCCTAGATCTGTAACTGACAGGGAACTAAGCATCTAGAAATGCACAAAAGTACACTATACATGCCATCACAGAAATTGCTTTGGGTTAACAAATTTATTTTGAAAGGCCAACTATTTCTGGTTACGTACCCTTTAGATGAAATTAGTCAAACTTGGTAACACTAGGAAAAGTAACCAAGACAATAAAATGCCCTCTTTTCAGGGCCTTCAACATGAAGCTTCTTTATAAATGTGAAATCCATTTCCCTTCAACCTACAGACTGGTTCCTAATGCAACTTCAATCACCCTTTCAGCCTTCACACGTCACAGTGAGCCAGTATCTACCACCACGACCTAATGCTTCCCAAGACTTTACTTATGAGGTCATAGTGATATTAACTAACATGATTTTATAACACTATGTAATAAAATATGTCAATATCTGGAAATTTTACATAACTCAGTGGAACCATTATCTTTCATACGACTAACATGTTGTTATAAAATCATGCATGGGTCAAAGATCCATTCAAAGTGCAAGACAGCCCAATGGATTTATGCACATGAAAAGTACACAGGTATGGTTTCAGGTTCCAAGTTAAAATTAACCTTTAATGAACTATCACTTGCCGAGTTTTAGTGTAGTAATAAAGAATATCCACAATCATCTGAGAAGGATAGTAAAACACTCCTCCCCTTCCCAATACCTATCTATAGGAGACCAGATTTTCTTCAAACAAAACAATGCACAGTGGAATGAATGCAGAAGAACATATGAAAATCTACTTATCTTTTATTAAGCCGAACGTTAAAGAGTTTTACAAAAATACAAATGCCGCTCTTCTCACTGAATTTGTTTTGGAAATAGTTATTTTTCATTTTTAAAAAAGCTATTTATGTTAACATAATATGGAGTTGTTTATTAAGTGAATATTTTTAAATTTGTTTTAATTCCTAATACTGTAAATATCAACAGATATATCCCACATAACAAAAGCTCTTTGAGATCCTCAATAATTTTTAATAGCGTAAAGGAGTTCTGATATTAAAAAAATCTGAGAATTGCTAATTAAAGTCAGTGGTTTCACAGTATTGTGTGCAAAACATTTACATCCATTTCCTGGATTATTTGCTAAAATGCAAATTCCTGGACCCCACTCCAATCTACAGAATCAAAATCTAATGGAAGTTTTAATTTTTGCAAGGGATTTTTTTTTTTTGCATCAAAAATGTAAACCACTGGTCTAAGAATTAACATAAATTTAGATAAACCTCCATCACAATGTATCAGCTGAATCAGCTTATTCACTTGTTAATGAATTGTTAATGACTAGCCAGGTATGCCTAATAGTACCAGCTACTCAAGAGGCTGAGGTGGGAGGATCTCTTGAGCCCAAGAGCCTGCAAGTGCCCAACAATCACACTTGTGAATAGCCACTGCACTCCAGCCTGGGCAACACAGAGACGTAATTTCTAAAAAAAAAATTTCTTTTTTTTGTTCAGGGTCTCAGTCCATCTCCCAGGCTGGAGTGCAGTGGCACAATCATAGCTCACTGTAACCTCAAACTCCTCAGCTAAAGCAATCCTCCCACCTCAGCCTCCCCAGTAGTTAGAACTACATGTGTGTGCCACCACACCTGGCTAATTTTTTTTATTTTTTGTAGAGATAGCGTCTTGCTATGTTGCCCAGGCTGGTCTGGAACTCCTGTCTTCATGCCTCCTGCCTCAGTCTCCCCACAGCACTGGGAGCATGAGCTACCACACCTGGCCAAAAAAAATTTTTTAAATAATAATGATAGAAAACTGATTGCTGGCCGGGCGCGGTGGCTCACGCCTGTAATCCTAGCTCTCTGGGAGGCCTAGGCGGGCAGATTGTTTGAGCTCAGGAGTTCGAAACCAGCCTGAGCAAGAGCGACACCCCGTCTCTACTAAAAATAG
>NW_012151953.1:144341-146646 GCF_000956105.1 Propithecus coquereli | reverse complement strand
ACCGTAACCTCAATTCTCCTGCCTCAGCCTCCCCAGTAGCTGGGACTACATGGCTTATGCCACCACACCCAGCTAATTTTTTTTTTATTTTTGTAGAGACAGGTTCTCACTATGTTGCCCAGGCTACTCTCCAACTCCCGGGCTCAAGGGATTCTCCTGCCTCAACCTCCCAAGTAGCTAGGACTATAGCCACATGCCACCACACACAGCTCTGCATTATAGGTTTTAACACCAAAACATCCCTGAAAAACTACATAAATATTCATCAATAGGAAAAAAGTTAAGTAAACAATGGTACAACTAGACTACAGAACAGTCTGTATCGACACGGCAAGGATTTACATGATACACAAATAAGCATTATTAAGCATGTGTAGTATAATCCTACTTATATTCTTTTAAATAATGATGTAATATAATAACAATAATAGTAATAACTATTACTACAGCTATATTCCTAAATAACACTAAGTGCCAGGGATTATTTTAAGCATTTTAAATGTATTAACTTATTTAATCCTCATAACAACCCAAGACACTAGAGTCTATAATGACCCCCTTTCTACATATGAGGACACTATGGCACAAAAAGGTTAAAAAGCTTTTCCAAGGCACAGAGCACTAAACCAAGAGAGCTGGGACTACGGCCTATGGGACTCTAAGTCCACCACAGTCACATGTCACATTTCCACTAACCAGAATCTAACTCTAAAATCCATCCTCTAAAAACCTCTGCTTTTCTCTCTCTCCTTCTCCCTCTCATAATTTCTAAATGCATACAAAAAGGTCTATAAAAATAGACACACCAAAATGTCAACTGTGACAACCTTTAATGATGGGAATGTAAGTGAAAAGGGTTTCCCACATTTTAAAATACGTAATATTGAGGTTTTAATCTATATAATTTACATTCTTTATAACACACATGCATTATTTTGCTAAGTTATGAATCTAAACCAAGATCTCAAAAAATACATAAGCCTAGGATATGAACCCTTCAAGGAAATTTATCAAAATGGGTTGTAGAGTTACGAGTAAATTTTTTTCTTTTTTATTTTTATTCTGTATTTTCTACAATGATCACATAGGGCTTTTCTGGGGAAGGGGTGCTTCATTTTTTCTTTTTTAAGCAGAAAAGCCTTTTCATCACACTGAAAGAGAAAAGAAAGTAGCGTGTTACTGCCCATTCAGATATACTGTATTTTACTGGTTGCTAAGCAGCAGATCCTGGGGTTCCTACATCATGCCTATCCTCCAGTCGAAGGAAAAAAGGATAGGCACTCAGGCACAAACACGCCCTATCCAAATGGCACCATATTCACTCTGGGGAGTAGCCTCAAGAGCATACACACCTACTTCAATTCTCTACTCAAACCACACCCCATCTCTCACCTTAACACTGCAGACTCACTTCTGACATGGCACGGTATTCCTCACACAAGCTGCACACAAGAGAAGATCTTTTTAACCCTCTACTACATGCCACCTACTCCATCCCTGAGGAATAATCTGCATTTAAGTAAATTCACCCACCATGCCAGAAATCACCATCATTCTGGACACTTCTCTATCAACTGACACAGACAGGTAAGCCTTGCTGCTTTCTGAAAATGGCCAATCCTGCTCCGTGAATGACAGTACATGCTAAGATTTCTTACTGCTGCAGAGAATGGGTGGTTCCCCTGGTAAGGCTATAAATCCCAATGTTCAGTGGCATTCCCTCCTAACAGCAGAATCTGCAATACAGAAACTCTTCCACAAGAAAAGCCCAATTCTTGTGGCAACAACTGTTAAGAGAATCCTGACCCAGGGCATTCTCCCCAAGCTTCTCCTCCTGCTTTGTCACAGGAACCACAGCAGCCAAGTCCTATACCATGCCCGTCCTTGCTGCAGCAGCAGCCATTTTTGGCTCAGCCCTGCTGCAGCCCCAGATGAAAGCCAGGACAGCAAGGACAAGATGGCAAAGGACTTTAAAAAGGAAACTGTAACAGCAACGAATCGGGCATCATAAAAAATGTTGTACTAATCTGCCATGCCATTAAAAATAAGGCTTTTTAAAAATGATGCCTATAATAAAGTACTTTAAACCATTTCTTATGGTGTCATGAAAACAAATTTGGGGAAATCTAGTTCATCACAATGTGAGATCGGCACTAGTATTGATTCTATGGTAAAACCAAGATAAATCAGAAAGCTTGGGCAACACGATGTTTAATTAGTTCAGTTTCTACTTAACAGTTAACAACAAAAAGCAGCTTTCTCTCTCCCTTGATTCCTGTTGAAAATCTATAAATGTATTTTAAAT
>NW_012151953.1:129710-132356 GCF_000956105.1 Propithecus coquereli | reverse complement strand
GAGACTCTGTCTCAAAAAAAAAAAAAAAAAAAAGGATGGAAAAACTGAGTTTATCACGCTATGCTTAATTCCTAATTAGCATGTAAAGATCTTTTATTGAAAAATGTGAGTTCAGGCCTGGCACTGTGGCTTACACCTATAATCCTAGCACTCTGGGAGGCCGAAGCATGAGGATCCCTTGAGGTCAGGAGTTTGAGACCAGCCCCAGCAAGAGCAAAAGCCCATCTCTACAAAAAATAGAAAAAGTAGCTGGGCGCAGTGGCACGCACCTGTAGTCCCAGCTACTTGGGAGACTGAGGCAAGAAGATCACTAGAGCCTAGGAGTGTGCCGTTACAGTGAGTTATGAGCATGCCACTGCACTCTATCCCAGGCAAGAGAGTGAGACCCTGACTCAAAAAAAGAAAAAGAAAAATGTGAATTTGAATTAATGATTTCATAATAACTACTGCCTAGAACCCCAAGAGCAACCTATGAGTAATCAAGGAAGACAGTGATTTAAATATTTTTAAAGCTTTTTTAATTATAAAATATGTAATTACAGAAAATAAGCAAAAGTATAGACTTAAACATAATTATCCAAACCAAAGCCTTTTAAGGACTAATTTTAGACTTGTAAAGAAACACAAGAAAGAATTCCTTTATAGTCCTCAGTCTTCCTTAAATGTAGCAACAATTACTTAGGCAGAACGCAGAGTTTTAAGTCAAAAACTCCTTGTCAAGTATTAAATGTCACTTTCTCCAACTACATAACCAAAGCTCGGTGGGAACTTATTCTGGAAAGCTTAAAGATTTCTTAGTCCTCCAATTTCCTCTCAGCAGCTTCTTCCTCTTTTCTGTAGCTTCCTCACTCTCCTCAAACAACCAGACACTGCACAGACTACTAAGAATGGTTGCTTTCCTCTTTACTCTCTCCGTTATGCTTATATCATCACAGATTTGCTTTTCTAACCCTTTCTGTTCATCTGACTTCCATCTCCCTATCTCCAAACATCTTCAGTTATCTCCATTTGTTTGTCAAATGAATGAGATGTCCCATTTGTTTCAAATCCAACATGTCCTAAGCTGAATCTGTCTGCCCAGTATCTCAAAAGAATGTATATAAAATTAATATATACCTCCTTCTTACTCCATCAGTGACAGCATCATTTTCCAGTCTTAAAACCGTGGAGTCAGTTTTAACTCTTTTCTTTTATTAAAGATATTCAGATCCCTATCTTACTTACTTTAAGATAGCTTTCATGATAGTATCATCCTTTTCCTTTCATTTCCCTTTAGACTGGATGTGCATCAGCAAAACCTTGGAAAACCTTCAATGGCCATGCTTTCTGTCTATCTGAACCCATCCAACACATCTTCATCTTCCTCTAATGACTAAACATGTCAGTAGGTCTTAGGTCTTCAAAAACCACCACCACTTGCTACAGGATAAAAGCACAGATTATACAGCTAAATATCCAAAAGTTCTCCAACATTGTCACATGTACCACATTCACTGTTTTCCATTTCAGCTAAGTGTATCTTCTGACTACTCCAAACACCCAATGCACCATTTCCTAACTGCTGACCACAATTTTGCTCATACCGTATTTCCCTCAACTGTAGATGTCCTTCCACTTAACTTCAAGTCTGCCCTAATCCTACTTCCTATTCCTCTAGTCCTCACTTTCAAGGCTATGATCTCCTACCTCCATTTAGAGAGAAGCTTAAATTCTTTAACTGTCTAACTGGAGACAGAGACCACATCTCAAGTTTCTTTTGTATCTCTTTCAACAGCTGACACATACATATAATGTCATTTAATAAACATTTCCTCCATTAATTCTTAAATTATTACTGTGTGTCTACCAAGCATCAGGCACTGTGGTTAGTTTAATCTGTGATATCAAAACAATGACCAATATTTCCCCTTCTTTTTATTTCTCTTACTCTTTCTCAGGATTCTACTAGTTCTTTCCTTCTCCCTTGAGCACCCTAACTTACCATTACCAGTTGTCTTTTTCCATTCAGTTGAGCATTCAGCTGAATAGCAGCTAAGCAACTTCATAAATATTATTCTGGAATACAAAGGAATAATGACTTTTCTCTCCAAATATTCTGAGAAAAATCAGAAAGAATAACCAGCAGTATGTTTCTGAAGGCTATCTGGCCAAATGGAGGCTTCTCACAATTATCCTGATCACTGACAAAAATTTTTACACTGGTGCCCTTCTGAACAGACTACAGTCTTCAATTTCATGACAAACATGGGAAAACTTCCTTTCTGTACCTAAACTCTGTGTTTGATAAACATATAGTTAACTGAAGAAAAGGAGTTATTTTTAAAGTACTTATGATGACCAACTATTTATTTCAATGTAGCTCCTTCAAGTAAAACAATTCACCTGATCTGGTACTCAAGATTTAACACCAATAAAACACAATATGAGGCCAGGCGCGGTGGCTCACGCCTGTAATCCTAGCACTCTGGGAGGCCGAGGCAGGCGGATTGTTTGAGCTCACGAGTTCGAAACCAGCCTGAGCAAGAGCGAGACCCCGTCTCTACTAAAAATGCAAAGAAATTAATCGGACAACTAAAAATATATAGAAAAAATTAGCCGGGCATGGTGGCACATGCCTGTAGTCCCAGCTACCTGGGAGGCTGAGGT
>NW_012151953.1:121551-129660 GCF_000956105.1 Propithecus coquereli | reverse complement strand
AAAAAAAATCACACAATGCTATTAACTATTTAAAGCATGGCAAAAGGAACTGAAAGCATGGATAAAATTGAATCACTAATCTTTTTTTGTGAAAGCCAGAAAAGCAAAGCAACCATGGAATTACCTGTTATTCTGGTTTTGAGTATTTTCAACTCAGTTCACTTCTCAGAGTCCAATGTAGTTCATCTTTAAGAATTCCTCTGTCATAAGAAGCCTCCTCTCCAAATATATTTTTCAAAGTTTTGATTTCCAATGAAGGACTGGACAGAAAAACACCTCCTAACTGCTTTCTGGTTTCACATCCAAAGAGTAAATCTAGACATTACATCCTGAACACATCTAGACAATTTCTTTTTTCATTCAAAGGTAGCCAAATTAACCTAATATTTCAAATTCCTAACTGAACAAAGAAATATAGATATATCTATATATCCATACCTTTATATATATTAAACATTCTCCCTTAGTACTATGACAAAAGATACTCTAACTTGAAAAGCAGGTATTTTCACTATTAAGTGTCCCATTATTTGAGTATCAAGACAATATGCCTCAATTTTACTAATAAACTATCTACTATGAACCTACTACTAACCACGTACTAACTGCAAACAAAGGCTGAAACTTAAACCAAAACTATACAAGTAAACATTAAATGCAGGTTGGATAACAACCATGGAAATTTACCTAGGTACAAGTTTTCTTGTAGCTAGAAACAAAAGTATCTAAACATACTTCATAAATTTGGAAAACTGCAGATAAAAAGGTAAACTGAAAAGTTATCCTTACGAAAATCATATACAACCTATTTAAAAGTCCCAAGTAGACCAGCCTGAACAAGAGCAAGACCTCATCTCTACTAAAAATATAAAAAATGAGCCAGGTGTGGTGGTGCCCGCCTGTAGTCCCAGCTACACTGGAGGCTGAGGCAGGAGGATCACTTGAGCCCAAGAGTTTGAGGTTACAGTGAGCTATGATAATGCCACTGCACTCTAGCCAGGGTAACAGAGCGAGACTCCGTCTAAAAAAAAAAAAAAAGTCTAAAAAAAAAGTCCCAAGTAAAAATTCTAATTCAGACATCTTGGATTTCAATTACTCACTACAAATATATAATCCAACCCTCTCACCTAATGAGCTTCCGTAAGGGGCCTTCTAAAACACAAACTGTCCATATCATTCCCCAGCCCACAGCTTTGATGGCTCCCCACTGTCATCTGGGTGACCTCCAAGCTCCTCAGTATGGCTTATATGGCCCTTCCTGTGGCCTCTGATTATCTGCCCACTTCTCTTTAAAACCTTACTCTAGCAATAATGAACAAGTCATTTTTCACTGTCCTGAGTCTATGTGCTGATTCCTAGCTGGAATACTCTGCTATCCCACTGCTATCCTTCATTTGTCTCCTTCATCCCTCCAGATTCAGTTTAGAGGTGTCAGTCCTTCTCCAACAAGCCTTTGAAATCACTCACTCCTCCCAATCCTTTCCCACACATCCCGTCAAGTTAAGTGATCCTCCTCAGAGCTCCCTCAGGCCCTGTGCTTAATTCCTGTTTACTTACATTTTTACTTATCTGTCTCCTGAAAGGGGACTCTAAGTTTCTTAAGGGCAAAGACTACGTCTTATTTCTAAATCCTCAATGCTTCACCCGACACCATTGTCAGTGCTCAACAAACATCCTGAATGATTAAGCCAGAATACATAAACAAGAATGCAGATTCCCCTTTAGAACCTATGGAGAAAGTATCCCAACTCTGTTTTCTTCTACATTCCATATGCAACAGCTTGCAAAATCACCAGCTCCCAGTTGGAACAAATACTGGACTAACAAAGCAGTTCCCAATTTGTAAGTCAGACTCCTTAGGCCCACAAATACAACATACACATGGTATTTTCACTATTTCAAAAAGTCTAAGAAATTTTATGTCAATCTACAATAATGAGGCTAACTAAAACAGTTCCTGTTCTTCCAAGTGCAATTTATCAATTAAGGATGGAAAAACTCCAGCCTGAGCAAGAGCGAGACCCGGTCTCTACTATAAATAGAAAGAAATTAGCCAAACAACTAAAAATAGAAAAAATTAGCCAGGCACGGTGGCGCATGCCTATAGTCCCAGGTACTCAGGAGGCTGAGGTAGAAGGATTGCTTGAGCCCAGGAGTCTGAGGTTGCTGTGAGCTAGGCTGACGCCACTGCACTCTAGCCCGGGCAACACAGTTGAGACTCTGTCTCAAAAAAAAAAAAAAACACAATATAAGCCAGGCACAGTGGCACATGCCTATAGTCCCAGCTACTCAGGAGGCTGAGGCAGGAGAATCACTTGGGCCCAGGAGCTCAAGTCCAGCCTGGACAATACAGTGAGACCCTATTTCTAAAAAAAAAAAAAAAAAACCCAGCACACACACACAACACAATATAGGTGGTTCATCCATGGGTTCCATAAGGATAACTAGTATACATTTTGTGCCTTTAATCCCATCTACAGAATTTACTCTTAAGAAAACTCAAAGAATGAGAAATAGCTACATTTTCTCACTAACCCAAATTGTTACAAATGAGCAGTAAAGACATTGGATCTGCAGGTCCCAACACAATCCAAACATAAAAGGCCCTTCAAATTCTAGTCTCTAGGCACAAAAAAAGGCAAAAAACAAAGACAAAACAAAAACAAAAAACTCTACACATTTCCTTATCTACTCTATTCCTATAAGAATCCTTTTTAAATCTAACCAATATTAATATGAATTAAGAGCATGATTCCTAGGAAACACAGATGCTGCCAAGCTCAAAAATAAAAAAATAATTACACAGGATACCCTGTGATTTCCTAAAACCCTACTGGAAACTGGTAAAAATAACAAAAATGAAAAATCACAACCAAACAAAAAAAAACATTTTTTAATTCTCAAATTGTTTTCACCACCAATTTTGATAAACAGTGACAAATGCTTTTTGTATATATTTACAGTGTCAAATAAGTCAAGTACATTTCCCTGGACAAAGATGAGTAATGCTACCTTAGAAATATTATACATAATAAAGTTTGGAAAAGTTCTCTCTTTCATTATTCCACTTAGTCATTATTACAACTGTTTGAAAAAGTGGGACACACTATTTCTCCCAATTTAGAGATCTCAAGGAGGTTAAGGGATTTTCCCATGATCACATAAGCTTTCCTGAGTCAAGATTCATATCCCAAGTTTCAAACTCTGTCTTTCCATTATTCCAGAGCCATAAGTAAACTGAAATATTTTTAAAGTATATAATGAACCAAAACTACTAATATCAGTTACTTGAATTTTTCAACTGTACAAACCAGTAAAAAAGTTAATAAGGAAATGGAAGTTATCTAATTGTTAAGAGAAGAGTTAAGTAAGTTAGTATGTATCCAATTAATGAAATAGTTTATGGCTATTTTAAAAAGCAGGATGTATGCTGAAACAAGAAAACATGCCTAGTGCAGAAAAAGGCAGAAAACAAAAACTTTACGCACAGTATTGATTACATGTAGCATATGCATAAAGCAAATAAACATAGTATTACTATGTTAGAGGGACAGAAATGTGAGCTATTTTTTCTTATCCAAGTTTCCATAATAATACATTTTTTTATTTTAAAAAGAAACTGTATAGTTAAATAAGAGTTCCATTCTACCCTTTAGCATTTCACCTCTGAAGTGTACTTTAAAAGAATTAGGATAAAAACAATGACTGCATTCAATAAAAGGCAGTCCAGATAGTTCCTATGCTACCTCCAAAATCCTGAAATTCTATGATACTAAAAAATAAAGGGCAACCCAGAATTCAGTGTAAAAACTAAAGTAACAGCCGAGCACAATGGCTCACACTTGCAATCCTAGCACTCTGGGAGGTGGAGGAGGGAGAATTGCTTGAGGTCAGGAGCTGGAGACCAGCCCGAGCAAGAGCAAGACCCCATCTCTACTTAAAAGAGAAAAATTAGCCAGGCATCCTGGCGCACACCTGTAGTCCCAGCTACTTGGTAGGCTAAGGCAGGAGGATCACTTGAGCCCAGGTGTTGGAGGTTGCAGTGAGCTATGATAACTCCACTGCACTCTACCCAGGGCAACAGAGTAAGACTCTGTCTGAAAAAAATAATTTACTTAAACAAAACAAAGAAAAAAACCTTTAAGGTTTCTTCCCTTATGACGAAATAAGGGAAGAACTCCCCTTCTATCCTTTTAAGTGTGAAAATGTTTTATATTTTGTGTTGTCCCTTCACATCTCCCAAATAAATTATTTTTTAAATCTTTGCTTCTAAATGTATTTCCTTCTCTCTCCTTACTGGGTTCTCCAATTGCTTTATAACCCATATTAAGTAGTTCAAGAAACTTGGCACACTTTAAGTTGCCAAGTATCACTGGTATCATTTTTAAGTTCCTAAATCAGGATAGTAAAAGTAACTTGGATAATTAAATTCCCAAGTATAACTTTCTGCTTCAGAGGTTCTACTGGATAAAAATCACCTAGTTAGGGAAATGAATGAGGCCGATTCACTTTAAAACACACTACAGAGTTCTTTCCCAAAGTGATAATTAGTAAGTTGGTAGTGTTATAAATTGGTGTCATATTTCTGCCAAACAGTAAGAACCCATGATAATATCATGCTTTTGAATTTACTTTTGAAAATGCAACCCAAAGAAACGACTCAAAAGAACAAGGCAAGCTATTTCACACACATTCAGAATTTTAAAGATAAGAAGAGCTCAATTAGTTCAACATTAAATGTAATGGCCAAATCTTGACAAGATGCTTACAACAAAGTAATAAAAACAATTCAAATATCCAATAAGTGGGAAATTATTAAGCAAACTGTATTAAGATAAACTATTAAACACTTCTTTATGACAATTATACAGACTAAATTAATGGAAAGGTATTTAAAAGACAAAGTTGGCTGGGCACGGTGGCTAACACCTATAATCCTAGCACTCTGGGAGGCCAAGGCAGGAGGATGGCTTGAGGTCACAAATTCAAGACCAGCCTGAGCAAGAGAGACCCCTGTCTCTACTAAAAATAGAAAAATTAGCCAGGCGACTAGAAATAGAAAAAATTAGCTGGGCCCTGCAGTCCCAGCTACTTGGGAGACTGAGGCAGGAGGACTGCTTGAGCCCAGGACTTTGATATTCCTGTGAGCTAGGCTGACACCATGGCACTCTAGCCTGGGCAAGATAGCGAGACTCTGTATCAAAAAACAAACACACAAACAAATAAATAAATAAAAATAAAAAACAAAGTTAAGTGAAAACAAGACAAAAATGGTGCACTTAATAATTAAATATGTAAAAAATTATATAATGTATCAGAAAATATTAAGAAGTTATATATATTTAAGAAGCTATACTGAAGAAAAATCTCCAATAATACAAAATACACAGGCAAAAGATTATTCACTGCAACATCTCTGTAATTGCAAAATATCAGAAACAACCTAAATATCAATACACAAAGTGGATGAATACACTCTGGTGCAGCCACACAATGAAATGCTCTGCAGCTATAAAAAAGAATGTGGAAGATCTCTACAAACTCACATTGATTTCCAAGGTGTACTTTTTTTTTTAACTGGGCAACATTTCTTTCTTTAAAATAGAATGAGTATTCACTAGGGTGTAGTTTTAATGAAAAAAAAGAAAGCCCCAAAAATTATCTGTAGTGTGCTACCTGCAAGAAAGGAAATACAAGAAAATACACAGGTATCTATCTACTTATTTTTGGGGGGAGGAGGGAAGAAAAAAAACTACAGGAAAGACAAACTAGAAGTTAAAGAGACTAGTTACCTACAGGTGTGTAGGTGGCAAAGAAGGAATAGGAACTGCATAGCAAGGATAGGAGTAACAGTTCTCTTTTTTGGGTATCTTTTTTGTATATCTCTGACTCTGGGAACCACAGTAATGTTTCAAATAAAACCAAAAGTGAAGGGATAGAGTTACAAATTCTGAAACTATTTTATATCTATATCAGAATTAAATAAATAGATTGTATACAATGAGAACCAGGTTTCTCACTATTGAAGAAAGAAGTTAACAAATACAGAAAAAGAGAAAGGTAAACAAACCAGAAGGTATTACAGTAGAATTGGAGCTATTAGTATAAACTCATGGTTTTTAATGCATATATGGATACAGAAATATAGAGGTGTGTATATATGTCAGTTAATACGCATACATATATTCCTTAGCTCTGTCTGCTGAGAGAGCCTAGAAGCAATGACACTTCAGGAACAATACATACACCTAGGGCCCAGATCTTGGTCTCTAACCCCATCCTCCAACAAAAAGAAACCAGGCTTTCTTGGAGAAGTGGTTGATCCGAGGACTGGGACAGGGAAAATACAAGATAAGCCTAGAATATCTTGTGGTGTCAGAAAGTAAAGAAATGCTTTAAAAAAAAAAAAAAAAAAGATGCTGGCTTGTTGAAAGAACACAGGAGTCGACCTGCTGAAGGAACTCCTGATGCTCAGAGCCAGAATAATCTGAGTAACAAAACAATGACAGTACTGTATTTTAGCCCATAAAACTTAAAATACAAACGCATGATGATATGAATAATCCAAATAAACAAATGGAAGAGAAAGCTCTTCCTCACAGAATTACAGTTAACACGGAAAAAAAGAGGGAAATATAAAGTCACAATTAGGCAACCACAAATGTAATAAAGTTGCAGACAAGATCAACTAGTTGCTAAAACTGAGAACCAAAGTTTGAAAACAACAGTTATTTGTAAACTCTTGAAATACCTCCACAAGATACTTACCAACTACAAAGGGAAACATAGTAACTCTACAGTAGAACACCAGCAAGACACCAACTTAACCAAGTAATCAAGGTAACCAACACCATATTGACATCATGAATCCCCTGATATGGTGCACTGGGAAAGAATGCATAACCTCACTCTATTCATGAGAAAACACTGAACAAATTCAAACTGAGAGACATCTTATAAAATAACAGATCAGTGATCTTCAAAAGTGTCAAAGTCATGAAAAATAAGGAAAGAATAGTTACAGACTAGAGGAGACTAAAGAGAAATAACTAAATGTAATTAGGATCTTGGAATAGAAAAAGAACATTAATAGGAAACTGGTAAAATTCTAATAAGGTCTGTAGTTTAGTTGATAATATTATGCCAGTGTTAATTTCCTGTTCTTGATACTGTACTATGGCTATGAACGATGTTAACATTAGAGAAAGGTCAGGGATACAAGGGAACTCCTCCTACCGTCTTGGCAACTTTTCTGTAAGTCTAAAGCTAGTTCGAATACAGTTTTTCTTTTTTTAAAAAGGGGGCTGACAATACTTTGCTCCTATTAGTTCACATGCTAATGACAAAGACCTTTACAACTACAAGATTAAATACAAATTTTGGACAAAAGGATATAAAATACTACCTCATAAAGCATTTCAGTAACACATCTAGAAAACAGCATAAAGAATTCTAATTTTTTTCTAAGCTATGTAATGGTTACTAGGTAGAGTGACCATATAAAGCACCATCCAAACGAGGATCACTACAGGAGAAAAGGGACCTATTAGTCAATGGTCAGTGGTCAACGCTATTAAAGATCTCGAATAACTTTTGAATTGGATAAATCTGATGCTTTGGCAAGTCACCCTCACCTCCATCAGCCTCTGAAACAAAAGCAGGGGGAGGCGGCAGAAAGTTGGACCAGAAAACCCCCAGATTCCCTGCTAGCTTAGGAAAACCAATGGTTCATGGTAGCATCCTTCAAACACATTTCTTTTTAAATTTACTAAGTGTCTAACATGTGTAAAGGAAATATAAGCTAACGCATATTTATGTGTAAATCCTTTACTGATGATTTTTTTAAAGAAGGTCACTGACTTTCCAGAGCAGCATTCGGCTTTCACTGCCTTACCTAAAATGTACCAAATTCAAGTACACCCATCTAGTCACAAAATGTAAAACATAATAAGCTAAGGTCAAGTACTTTGCTATCTGCTTTTGAAACAGCAGTTACTTCAGGAAGTTGGATTCCAAATCCTAATATTTCTGAAAAAGATAAACATTGTAATATTGAGAGTATCAATTGACTACATCAGCCTCAAAGACTCAAAATATTTTTTTTTTTTT
>NW_012151953.1:119254-120731 GCF_000956105.1 Propithecus coquereli | reverse complement strand
TGTCGAAAATCTTCATCCAAAACAAATAAACCCTGTGTTTATTAGACCTTAAAAGTTATAAAATGCCTCTTCTTTAATGCAGTCTTTTCCTAAATAGCAAAAAGAATCCTATTAGACAGAGACAAGCAATATTTTCTGATTTTGTTTCTTTGTAATAATGTATACATCAGAATAGCCTGAGGGTATGACCTCATAAATCAAAAATCAAACTTAACTTGAAAATTATAAATACTTCAGGACAGAAGTAACATTCTATGTGAAATCCAATATACCCCAAGAATTTGTTATTTCACTCACAATTTCAATTATTCACAAGACAACAAAATAGTCAAATGACATACTTTATTTTTCACAAAGGTATTTCTGCCTAATAGAAATTTATCTTATTAATAAAAGCAGGCAAAATCTATTTTGAATAGTTCTGTTTTCTGGGCATTACAAAAAAAAGTAGAAATGGTCAAAGTTCATTTATTCAATGGGACATATTTTATAAATAGCACATCTCACTAAATCTCAAGCACTTAATGCTGCGGTCCCAACCCTCAGGCCTCAGACCTGTACGGGTCTGTAGCCTGTCAGGAACCAGGCTACACAGCAGGAGATGACCAGCCAGGTAAGCAAGCAAAGCTTCATCTATATTTAAAGTTACAGCCACTCCCCGTTGCTTACATCACCACCTGAGCTCTGTATCCCGTCAGGTTAGGGAGCATTAGATTCTCCATTATAATGAGGTGTATAACTATTTCATTATATATTACAATGTAATAATAATAGAAATAAAGTACACAATAAATGTAATGCACTTGACTCATCCTGAAATCATCCACCCACCCCCAACCTCATCCATGGAAAAATTGTCTTCCGTGAAACCAGTCCCTGGTGCCAAAAAGGTGGGGGACAGCTGACTTAATGATTATTATAAAGCCTTACATGTAGTTCTATGATGCCATTTCTTCTCCTAATCTTTCCCATTCCTTATTTCAACTTGTACTCCTCAACCAAATAAATCTTTAAAGATACTGTTTTCGTCTTGTCAGTTTATCAATAAATAAAAAAAAAAAGAAATGCAACTGATTTTTGACAAGGTGCCACAATAACTCAAAGGCCAAAGAATAGTCTCTTCAACAAATGGTACTGAGACAATTAGATAGCCACATGCAAAAGAATAAAGTTGGACCCCTACTTCATGCCACAAACAAAAAGTAACTCAAAAGGCATCAAGACCTAAACGTAAGAGCTAAAATTATAAAACTCTTAGAAGAAAACACAGAAATAAATCTTACTGACCTTGGGTTAAGCAAAGCCCTCTGAGACTTAAAAAAGCAAAGTGACAGAAGAAAAACAGATAAATTAGGCTTCATCAAAAGGAAAATGTCTGTATGTCAAAGGACACTGTCAAGAAAGTGAAAAGATAGCCCACTGAATGGGAGAAAATATTTGCAAATCTGTATCTGACAAAGAATTTATAAAGAACTCT
>NW_012151953.1:117544-118334 GCF_000956105.1 Propithecus coquereli | reverse complement strand
AAAAAAAAAAAAAAAAAAAAAACCACAATGAGATACCACTTCACACCCACTAGTATGGCTTATAATCACAAAGACAGATAATGACAAGTGCTAACAAGGAGGTGAAGAAACCAGAACCCTCATACACTGTTGGTAGGAACACAAAATGGTGCAGCCACTTTGGAAAACAGTTTGACAGTTCCTCAAAACGTTAAACATGGAGTTGCCTCACATAACCCAGCAACTGTACTCCTGGGTATATACACTCAAGAGAAATTAAAACATATATCCACACAAAAATGTTCATCAATGTTCACAGCAACATTATTCAGAGCCAAAAATCTTGTTCAACTTTTTGACTATTCATTATCCAATAGCCAAAAAGTTGAAACAACCCAAATGTCGATGATGAATGGATAAAGAAAATGTGGTACGTGGAATATTATTCAACAATAAAAAAATGAAGTGCTGATACATGCTATACAACATAGGTGAACTTTGAAAACATGCTAAGTGAAAGAAACCAATCACAAAAAAAACCACACTTTGTATTACTCCATTTATATGAAGTATACAGAATAGGCAAATATACAGAGGCAGAAAGTAAATGAGTCCTTGTCTAGGGCAGGGAAAATTGGAGAAGGAATGGGGAATCAAATCAGTCTTTTGGGAGAGATGAAAATGTTCTAAAATTATGGTGTTAGCTGTACAATTTTCAACTGGTTTTACTCAAACCAGTGAACTATACATTCTAAATGGGTGATTCATATGGTATGTGAATCATATCTCAATAAACCTGTTTAAAAAAAAA
>NW_012151953.1:111406-116104 GCF_000956105.1 Propithecus coquereli | reverse complement strand
ATCAACTTTTTGTTTTATTTAGTATACTTGAACATATGAATGAAAGTGAATTCAAAGGGATAATAAAGAAATGTAAATAATTGTGGGGGGGGGAATGTGATTTTACAGTGAGTTTTAATCTTGTAAATAATGCAAAACATCACAGGCATAGTAACTCAAAAATGTTTGTCTTATTAATAAAGGTTTGAGCTCTCCTCTTCCTAATGTGCAGTCATAAATTCTGAGCTATAAGCCAAAGGGGAAAGAATATCCTCAAGAAAACCTTTCCAAAGAAGCAAAAAATTCATTTATACTCCAAATTGATATAGAATAAAACTATTCAAAAAGTACTTTGCATCGCTTCTCAGCTTTTTGGCTAAGATCAAGTGTAAAAAGTACTTTCCTGGCAGATAATTAAGTAACAAACTAAGATACAAAACCGTATACATAATCTGACCTTATGTTACAAAAGGACAGAATTTAAGTCCATTAAAACTAAAACCCATAGAAAAAAAGATTAGGGAAGGCCAGGCATGGTGGCTCACGCCTGTAATCCTAGCACTCTGAGAGACCAAGGCGGGAGGATCACTTGAGCCCAGGAGTTCGAGACCAGATCAGCCTCAGTAAGAATAAGACCCTGCCTGTTACTACAAAAAATAAGAGGAAAAAAAAAAAAATTAGCCAGGTGCAGTGGTGCACACCTGTAGTCCCAGTATTCAGGAGGCTGAGGCAGGAGGATCACTTGAGCCCAGGAGTTTGAGATTGCAGTGAGCTAGGCTGATGCCACTGCACTTTAGCTAGGGTGACAGAATGAGACTCTCCAAAAAAAAAATCAGGAAACAAATATACCAAAATGTTAACAGTGGTTATCTCTACGTAATAAGATTATGGGTTATTTTTACTTCCTTCTTTCCTGTATTTTTTCAAATTCCTGATTATGTGTTACTCTTATAATCATAAGACAAGTTTTTTTCCCAATCATACTGATATTTTATTATAAACATAATAACCAGTGTTGGGAAATATGAGGAAATTGGTATTGTAATACAGTGTTGGTAAATGAAACTGGTAAATACTTTTTGAAGAGTAATTTAGCAATAGGCATCAAAATTTCAAATATCTTATTCTTTTAACAGCTTCATTTTGGAACTAGATCCTACAGGAAAACATGACTTGTATAAACATACACACACATTAAGGACATATATTATCTATTATACATAACATGCAATAGGCCTATATATATAAAACATAGTTAAGGATATATAATACATGCATGGTTAATTATATTTATAGAAATATGTTACCTATATATGTATGTATGTTAAGGATATTACAGCATTGTCATATCAAAAAGTTGGAGATAGTCTAAATACCCATCAATAAGGAAAGAGGTCAATTCCAAAGACAAGTTTTTTAATAGTAATATTTGATGACAGATGTTCCTTTTCAGCCTTTATTCCAACCCTAATCCTCAGTATCTATATGTACTTGAAATACAACTTAGTCACTTTAGATAGCTTTGTAAACTGGGTCAATGCTATTCCATCTTAAAGGAAATTACAGAACTATTTTCAATTCAATTACGTATCAGTGCAAAACAATTTTAGGGCAGCCATGAATGCTAGAAGTAAATTGTAATGCCATCTGCCTTAACCCCAAAACTAATCTTAAAATTGATTCCCAGACTCCAACTTACTTAACCAACATTTCATTTAATAAATATTTACATACTGCCTACTATCTGTCAAGCACTATTCTAGGTGCTGGCAATTCCACAGTGAACAAAATAGACAAAAACCTCTGCCTTCATGGAGTTTATGTTCCACCGACAAAATTCAATGTCTCAAAAGAGTCAGGCAGCACACACTGTGTTCAAAAAAGTACAAAACAACAACTAGTTAGTTAATAAAGGTCATAAAAACTGACAAATTTCGAATGTACTTAAAATAGTTTAAACTATCTCAAATTTCAGCTGAGCTGCAAGAGATTGAAAAACTCCTTTTGGTTGGCAGCAAGCCAAAGAACTAGAAGCCATTTGAGAATTCAGAAGTAGCTTGGGATCCTGCAATATTTCATCCATGTAAATCTTGGCTGCAGTTTATATACTGCTTAAAGTCATATGCCTGGCTAATAATCAGGAAATAGCTAATTTCCTATTATATTAGCTCAAAGTATTATTCCTGAAGTAAAAATAGATTGTGTCCCATCACAGGAGTTTATTTCAGAACTTACTTTCCCTCATATCTCATAATGAACTACCTGTATCATAAGCCAGAGCAAGCCAGCAACTGACTATGGCAAACCACAGAACAAGTGTCTATAGCAGTCTTTACTGCTAAAGTTATAGAGGCATTTCAGTCTCTGGCTAAATCTAACATTAATAAGCCAAAACCCAGAGGCTTGTTATATAAGCAAATGGCCCTGCCTCTGCTCCATATTAGCATCTTCTAATATCAATAGTCCACCACAGAAGCATGCCACCATCAGACAAAGAAATCATTTATTGGTCTCTATAAATCCTTCCCCTCTACTTGTAAGAACAAAACAAACCTCAAAGCACAATCTTGAGGCCTGGCGCGGTGGCTCACGCCTGTAATCCTAGCACTCTGGGAGGCCAAGGCGGGTGGATCGCTCAAGGTCAGGAGTTTGAGACCAGCCTGAGCAAGAGCGAGACCCCGTCTCCACTAAAAATAGAAAGAAATTATTTGGACAACTAAAAATCTATATAGAAAAAATTAGCCGGGCATGGTGGCTCATGTGTGTAGTCCCAGCTACTCGGGAGGCTGAGGCAGTAGGATTGCTCAAACCTCAGGAGTCTGAGGTTGCTGTGAGCTAGGCTGACGCCACGGCACTCTACTCCGGCAACAGAGTGAGACTCTGTCTCAAAAAAAAAAAAAAAAAAAGCACAATCTTGAGAATCATAAGCCATTATATAATTCGAGAAAGTCACTGCATAAGTGAGTCTAGTAGTCTTTACATTTTAGAGAAGGGAAAACTGATACCCGGAGCAATCACATGACTAGTCTAAGGCAAGACAGCTATTAAAATGGAAAAGCCAAACTCAAATTCAGATTTTTTTATTCCAAATCAGGTGCACTTCTCAATACACCAAGGTAAATCTACTTATATTTTAAGGCTAGAAGGTACTGTTTGTAAGCCAAAGTCTAACATCAAAAGGGCAGAGGCATTATGAGATGAAGTAGGAAGGATACCAGGAAAAGACCAATCACAGATCAGACTAGGTATGTATCTCCTCCTCATACACTGATTCCTCAGATTATGATGCAGAAGATACTATGAATCTGTAGCAACTGTGTTTTGATTGTCTCTTTCTCTGGTACCTCCTCTAGCTTCTCTGCTCCAACAAAAAAACCTGAAATATGACCAAAATCCATTTATTAAAATTCTATGCAGCATCTGGATTCAGGACTAGGTCAAAAAAAAAAAAAATTCTATGCAGCAGCAACAGCAATGGAATTGGGAACAGCAGGCTAGCAGAGGAGAAAACTAAGAAGACCCGTGTTAATTCTTACTCATCCTTCTAATTTAGCTCAATGTCAACTTCTACGAAGCCCAAATTCTTCCCTTCCCAGACTACTCTTAAAGCAAAGTTACCACTGTATTTGCCTCATGGTATCCTGTCTGTTTACCCGTCTAGACCATGTTCTTCGAAGGCAAAGATTCTATCCTAGCTTTTCAACCTAGACTTAGCACTGAGTCTGGCACACGGTAGGTGCTGAATAAACGAATTCATAAATTTGCCACTTACACTGAAGTCCCAATATGAATGGCTAAAATGGGGCGATCTTCTCCATTATGGTTGGGGTTTGTTTGTTTGTTTGTTTGTTTGTTTGTTTAAAGACAGGGTCGCACTCTGTTGCCCAGGCTAGAGTGCAGTGGCATCATCATAGCTCACTGCAGTCTCCAACTCCTGCAATCCTCCTACTGCCTCAGCCTCCCAATTTGCTGGGACTGCAGGTGCATACCACCATGCCAGCTCATTTTTCTTATTTTTTGTAGACACAGGGTTTAAGTTGCCCAGGCTGGTCTTGAACTCCTGGCTTCAAGCAATCCTCCCACCTCAGCCTCGCAAATTGCTAGGATTACAGGCATGACTCACCACGTCCAGCCTCCATCATGTTTTAAAATGTGATTTTCAAACATTTTTTGTAGACATTTTTCAAACAATTTGGAAAAGCAACATATCAACTCTCAGGTGGTTCAAACTCCCATGGTTTGACAGAAAATACCTTACTTTGATGGCTTCTTAGCCTTTTGGCTAAATCAAGTATAGAAAATACTTTACTTTGAAACCCATAAATCTAGGATAGGGAGTAGCAGCAGCTGAGCTGTAACTAGGCATCTGAGTAACTTTCTTCCTTCTTTATGTCCATCCTATATGTCTCTCCCTCTCTTCCCATAGGAGGATCTGCATTTAATATCTGACACTTTCAAGCTGGGTACAGTGGGGCTTACACCTGTATAATCCTCACTACTTAGGAGGCTGAGGCAGGAGGATCACTTCGGCCCAGGAGTTCGAGGCTGCAGTGAGCTATGACGGTGCCACTGCACTCCAGTCTGAGAGTAAGATCCTGTCTCTAAAAAAAAATAAAATAATAAACCTAAGGGACTCCTATTGAAGAAAACATTAGGCAGCAAATGACTGAGAAGTTTACCCACTGGCTTAAGCAGCTGTAGGGATTTATTGACTTATTT